>NW_018164937.1:6707-43340 GCF_001263595.1 Phalaenopsis equestris
AGTAGGTATTAATTCATTATGTTCATTCACAGTTACAGTTACTCGTCCTTTCTTATGCACGCAGTGAATTGGACTAACCCATGCACTATCAGCATCTAACCACTTTAAAATTTCTTTCTTAACAACTTCTTTCATAACAGGACTCAGTCTCCTTTGAGGATCAGCCCTGAGTTTGCAGTTCTCTTCTTTATGAATTCTAAGCATACAAATGGAAGGACTGATTCCTTTAATATCAACAATTCTCCATCCAAAGTCTTTCTTAAAATTTTTCCAAATTTTCATCAACCTTTCTTCTTCTTCCATCGTTAATTTTGAGAAAATTATAACTAGTAAAGTAGAGGAATCTCCTAAAAAGACATATTTTAAATGTTCAGGAAGTAACTTCAACTCAAGTTTTGGAGGTCTTTCAATTGATGGACAAATTGATTGTTCTTGAACATAACTTGAATCTTCCTTGAAAAGGGTTACACATTGATTTAATTCCTCTTCTTGCTTGTATTCCAAATCTTTTTCTTCAGATTTTTCTTCATAAGTTGTTTTGAAATGACATTCACTTAGATATCTTATAACATCCATCCTATAACATTCATCATCTTTACCTTTTGCAAGATATTTCATTGATCTTGAAATATTGAAAGTAACAGTTTGATCATTGACGCACATTGTTAATTCCCGTTTCTGCACATCTATCATTGCTCTTCCTGTGGCTAGGAAAGGTCCCCCAAAATGATAGGTATCTCTTTATCTTCCTCTATATCTAGCACAATGAAATCAACAGGAAAGATAAATTGATCCACTTTCACTAGGACCTCTTCTATAACTCCTTTAGGGTATGTTATCAAAAGTTTATGTTATTGATCAATCTGCTAGCTGCAGAGTTACAGTAGTAGGGGTTATTTCTCAAAATCTTAAGCTTTTGAATATTGATAATGACATAAGGTTAATGCTTGCACCTAAATCACATAAAGCTTTCCCATAAAATTTGTCTCCTATTGCACATGGAACTGTAAAGCTATCAAGATTTTTAAGCTTTTCAGGAAGCTTTACTGAATTATAGTACTGCACTCTTCATTAAGTGTAACAGTCTCATTATCTTCAAACTTCCCTTTCCTGTTAAGAATATCCTTCATAAACATTACATAGCTTGACATTTGTTCTAAGGCTTCAACAAATGGAATATTAATTATAAGCTCTTTAAATATTTTTAGAAATTTTGAAAATTGCTTATCCAACTTCTACTGACTAAGTCTCTGAGGAAATGGAGGTGGTGGTTTTTCCAAATCAATTTTTAGTGGAGAAATAGGTCTTTTAGAATCTTTTGGAGCGTCCTCTTTTGATTCTTCAATGTCTTCTCTCTCAACTTCAATTTCATTTTAAACCCTACCTTCCAACTCTCTTCTGCTTCTAAGTTGAACGGCTTTTACTTGCTCTTTATTCTGGTCTTTTGGATTTGATTCAGTATTACTAGGAAGTGTTCCTTGGGATCAATTACTTAATATATTTACTATTTTCCCAAGTTGATTCTCAATATTTCTAATTGTAGCTCCTTGACTTTGTAATTGATTTCCCTTTTGTAACATCACTTCTTCTATAGATAACTTCTTCTCTTTAAATTGAGTATTACTATTGAAACCTGGAGGATAAGTAGATCAATAATTATTATTCCCTTGATTGTTCCAGTTTCCCAATGGGTTTACTTGGTTGTTCCTCCATTGTTGATTATTAACACCTGAATTGTTGTTCCAGTTAAAGTTGGGATGGTTTTTCCAACTTGGGTTATAATAATTTGAATATGGGTTATTCTGTTTGTTACTTATGGCATTTATAGTTTCTAATGATGCTTGAGGTTTAGTTTTTCCTTTTGTTTGCCCAAGGTCTAGCCATAGGACTTTCTTATTGACTATTCTTAGAAACTAGAAAAGGAACCCTCACCATTAGAAATTATACACTCCTCTTTACTCAACTTGAAGTTCCACATATTGGTCCTAAACTCTAGCACTTAGTAGGTGGGGTCATTGTGGGGGAGCTCAAGATGAGTCACCCTTAAGACTGCTGGACGTTAGGGTTGACGCTGGGTGTTGGTCTAGGGCTTAAGGCACATACTTGCACTCACAATTTATAACCCTAAAACCTAAATTTCTTGACCTTGGTCCCTTGATACTCTTAGGATACTCATGTAGGTGGTCCCCTAAACCCATTGGCTCTAGGCTAAGGTTTAGCTAAGACCAGTGCATAGAGGGCCCAAAATGGGGTTTCCATTGGTCCATGGTGTATTGATGGTGGTTGACACCCCAATTCTACCAAAAATATCCAACTTAGACTTTTGCCCCCTGAACTCCCCCAAATTACCTAGATACCCTTGGGACCCTTAATTTGGCCAAAATTCTCAAATTTACCCAAAATACCCAAGTTGGTTAAAAAATCATTTCAAACACCTTGAAAACATCCAAACTATCCAAAATTACCAAAAATTGGCCAAATGACCAAAATGCCCCCTCCTTAGCCCAAAATTCCAAAAATTCCCAAAACCTCCTAAATATTCCCATTTTCATTTTTCTTAACTAAAACATGACCCAATTTGGCCAATTTGACCATTTTTGACCAAAAGCCCCAAATTACCTTTGAAAGGCCCACATTTCCCCCAAATCACTCCAAATGTTTATCAAATTGGTCTCAATTTACCCCAATTTCAATTTTAAACTCAAATACACTCTTTATGTGACTAATATAGACCAAATCCATGCTCAATTAGTCCATTATTTGAACCCAATTTTGATTTAGATCAAAACCCCAATTTTGGCCCCATGACTTGGTTCCACCAAATTGAACTCATGGCCTACTCAACTTGCCACAATTTGTGTTGAAATACCTTCATAATATTCCCATAAATCAAAATTGACCTTAAATTGGCCTTAGTGAGGTCTAAATTTAATTTGATTTCAACCTAAGTCAAAAAAGCCCCAAATTTGCGCCAATTTGGCCATGTCTCAAAATCTCATCAAATTTATGGCGTTAGCCCCAAAATTTCCACTCCATTCCTTCATGAAAAATATTTAAAACATCTCCCTTGATCATTTGAACAATTCAATTTAAACTTAGCCCAAGGCTAGCTCAACCTAGACCCATGTCTAACCCAACATGCCCAAATTGACCAAATTTCAAAAATCCTTCAAATTGACCCTCCAATTGAACTCAAAATCACTTCAACCCTTCACCAAAAATCTTCATAAAAATTATATACACAATGTTGATCAATCAATTGGGTTAATTTACATGGCTAGCCTAGCCCAAACCCAAGCTTTGATCACTTGAACCCACATTGAACCCATGAACTAAAGATGGCCTAACTACCCCAAAGTCACCAAATTAATGACTCCACAGCCATTAGTTGGACCGTAGTGGCCAACCTAAACCTCTTAAAACCACATAAACTAAGCCATGGACCAAAGGTCCCCTAAATTAAGGGATTTCATTCTATATTTGCTTAAGCATAGGATATTTTTGCCAAAACAAAGCCTAAACACGATAAATTGCTGTGAGATATTCCCCTGGGTTCCCTGAGCTCCTAGCAACCTCCCGCTTGCTGGCCGGCCGACCTAGTGGCCGGACAATGGCCAAACCAAAAGCCACCACCATGGGATTAAACTCAATTCAAACCTAGAAGCCACCTCATCCAAATTAAATGTTGGAGCCTCTCTGCCCTCCACCTAGGCAGCACATTTCACCCCGCAATTGGCCATGGTAGCAAGCCTTAAGCCATTTTTTTTATAAAAGCTCACCTCCACGGCCATGAAGGTAGAGCTAAAAATTTCCTTTAAGAGACTTCCCAAAATTGATCCCAAAGCCTCTTTGAGACCTCCTCAGTGCAATCCAACCACCACATTGCCCTGAACCCCCTTGTCCGAGCCCAATTTTGAGCTTGAATCTCTGCCTAAAACCAGGACAGAGCTCATTACACTCCAAGACTCCACAAAAATCAATTTAAACTCATCCAAACCTTTGCCACAGTGAGAGGAGGAAAAACCCCATCAAATTTTCCTTCCACAGAGCCTCTAGCATAGCTCTAGAGCAACACCTAAAATGGGGCTTGGTTGAATTTCTACCTAGGCTTTGCACCACAGCCAGAAGCTTAATCCCTAGCCTCCTTGGATCCTAACGAACGTGATCTGATTGAAGCCTCCCTTCTCAGAGCAAAGGGATAAAACTTCTCCTCCTCTAGAGCTTATTTTGATTCTCCATCTACTTAGGCTTGATTTCATGGTACATTAACCATATGGATGTGTTTGTCTCACTTAGATGAGTCCATAGGATCAAACCCGAAATGATTTGGTTAAGTTTAGGCTGGGATCTTAGGCTTTTAGTGTGGATAGTCACAAGATCACTCTATCGAGGATGATGACAGGGAGCCATCCGATCGCGCGTGTATCGAATGGATGGAGGAGATCGAGCCGAACAACACTTCCTAACATGAACCGCGAGCCGAGTCAGCAGATACATGGATGGCGATGTCCAACCAGAGCGTGCCACACGTGCTTTCGGAGCTGCCGAGGATACAGTCAGCGCCGCGCGTTTAAATAGTTAAATAGGGAATTTAAAAAAATAAAAAATTGATCCCTAAATTTAAAAATACATATCTTGGTGTAAAAAAATCATAAAAATAAAATAAAAGTACCCTCTTGCTCAGTGAATAGAGGAGAATAATGTGAAAATAATTTTAAGTCCATGTGATATATATTTTACTTTTAATTAATTAAACACTGATTTGAATGTTTTATTTCTCCATGCATATAGGAATATCACCATGGATTGAAATTTTAGCATGTTGTTGTCTCTATCTTAAAGAACATCCTCTGATTTTTCCAAAGTCAGAGGAGGTCCCTAGACAGAGATCCATATTTTTCAAGTTTATACACATTATTTGCTTAAATTAATTATGATAATTAGCATTTTGCTTAGAAAAATCCAAGAAAATTGACCAGAGGATACCATGACCAGAGGATCCTTTGGAAATAATTTCATGAGTCAAGTCATTTAAAATGCACCCAATCTTCTCAAACCCTAAATCACTAAGATAATTAATTTTGAAAGATACAAATAATAAAATGACTTAATTTTTGATCTCCACTATTGCTTAGGGTCCAAAGAACTCACCATAAAAATTTCAAAGCACTTTGAGTCCATTTGATGGCCTAAATTGATTTTTTAAGATAAGGCCTAAATTGATTTTTTTGATGGCCTAAATTGATTTTTTAAGATAAATATCATTTTAGCACTTAAATAATTTTTCAAAGATCAAAATATAACTAAAAAATTTGTAAAAACTTGTTTTTTGAGTTCTCTATGATCAAGGGTATTTTATAAAAATAAAATGGTTTTTAAAATAAAAAACTTGATTTTTGAGCCCATTTTGAATATTGAGCCCATTTTGAAAAACTTGATTTTTGAGCCCATTTTGAATATTTAAAATAATTTAAAATCCATAAAAATCACAAAAATAATAAAATTCATAGAAATATTCTAAATTTATTCCTAAGCATTTAAAAACAATTGGGATATTTTTCCTAATTTTCTAAAATAAAGATATTGTATTTCCAAGCTTAAAAATAATTTTTAAAGGCTAAAATGGATTTTCACTAAAATAATTCCAATAAATCAAATAAAACTCAGAAATATATAAACTTTTCTCCTTTAGGTTCTTTGACCTCAGTAAGATTTTTGAAAAGTAGAAAACATAAGTTTCTCCATTTAAAATATTTTATATTTAATAAATTCCGCAAAACTTAAAATAATTCTAATAATTCAAATAAAATTCAAAAAATCATGAAATTTGGTCGAAAGACTTCTCTGATCTAAGTCTACCTCTAGGAAGAACTTCAAATGATTATGCTTTACCTTGGTGAAATTAGAAAATTTTCTTTGAAAAATATCATTTTTTCATGAAAATAATAATATAAATTAATTAAATTTTGTAAAATCACATTTTCTGCTCTGATGTCTTAATTGACCCATGAATGAGGTAAAATAAAAATTTGAAAGTCATTTGGATTAAATTTGATGAATTATGAAGTGTTAGAGCCATAGATGCAATGTGTAATTTTGGAAATTTAGCCTTAATTAACATTTAGGCTTAATTCAAGGAGGAAAATGGGCAACCTCTGATATTAATCAGTTTATTTGGATGTTTGAAACATAAGGGATTAATTGGTAGAAACCAACATCACTTTCTTAATTAAAAGGATAAGTTAATAAATTTCTAGATTATTAAAATTTAGAAGTTTATTAAAATAAAATGAACTTAGGACTTAGGGGTATGACTTTTGAAGTTAATAATTAATCAATTTAATACCCCCATTTGATTTTCAAATGAAATTCAAATAATAAATCATGATCACGTAAAGCTTAAACTTTTCAAAACTAATTAAGACACTCCCCTAGGTCTTAAGGCCTTAGTAGTAATCTAAGATAAATCAAGGCTGATTAAATGAGGATTAGAAAGACAAACACAAATTAAAATTAAAACATCTTTCAAATTCTACAAGCCCAATCATGGCCAAAATTTAGCTAAGTGTTCCAACAACATTAATTTGCCTCTTTAAGGGTCCACACCCACATAATCTTCAAAGTTAAATTACAAGTGAAAATTACCTTACTCTTAGGGATAATTGATACGTCAATGTTCATTGAGCATTAGGGTGTTCATAGCATGAATTATTAAGCAACAAAATAAGATTAAAAGAGCTCGGGATTTTCCACCAGGCAGCGATAGAGTAGCACATACCTGCTTCTTTTTGTAGATTTGTTGGATACCTTGGAGATCTACTAAACTTAATATGTTTTGCCTAGCAAATATCATCCTTAATCAAATTAATAAGCACCCACCAAGATATGACCTAAGGTTAGGTAGGTCATCAAAATTTTATTTCCCTATTTCATATAAACTGCCTTAACATGCATTTTAAGTTTCAGGTGGTGGAACAAGAAGACTCGCCAGGTATGCTTTTATAGTTTTCAACATTGTCTTTCTTGTACTTTCATATTATACTTTTGTGCTTATACAAACTTGCATGCTAAAAAATGATGTCGCCTTGTATGAAAACTAAAACTATCAGGATAACCAAAACTAAAAAAAAAAAAAAAACAAAAACAAAACAAGAAAAAATCCCCCACCACAACATTCAAAATATAAGACACCATAAAATTTAATCACAAACATCATAAGAACTAAATTAAAACGTTTTTATGGAATGATCGGAAATCCCTCGGAGGAGGTAAACTACGGTTGTTAATGAGGCTTCCCACAGTCTAAATGAAAGTATGGAAATCATTAAGTTGAGTTTAGTAAATTCATTTGGATTAAGTGAATTCGATAGAAAAGAGTGGTACCAGAATGAGGGAACCGTAGGATCCTAATCGGTGTCGCTCTAATCAACTTTAATATGCCCCTTAACATTTAAAGAACTACTACCATAGGGCCATTTGATTTCACATTATAACTTGACACACTAGAAACTTAAACTCGCCAAACTCGTCACGACAAGGAGCTTGGAGCTAGCATGGTGGGCAGCACAACCATCTTCAACAGCAAAACCTGTCTTCCCTAACTAAACCAACCTTTCTTCCTTAGACTTAAAATACAATGCCATAGGATTTCGAGGTTGCTTGCTTACGCAACATAAATCCTTATCTTATCTTCAGGCCTTCGTATAGCCTTGCTATACAATATAAGCCCTAACTCATCTTAGAATTCCGAGGTTGTCGTTCGTCACGACCTAAAACCTTACATCTTCCAGGCTATTTGAGTGATCATTTCACATAAATGTGAGCCCTAACTAATAAAATTGACAGGATGAGACACCTAAATATTTCTCCTCAGAAATGAATCCAAACATTAGGATAGCTTGGGAAGTCACCGAGGTTCTCCTTTGGATCAATGACATCCCCTAGTTCTTCCTCTTTTGGACTCTACAAAAAAAATGTTCCAAAGTTTGAACCAATCCCCTTTCACTCCTCTACGTCCGATCTCATTGAAAAGTTCTACCCTTTGAAACTCCTTGAAGATAATATTTCCGAATTTTTATCGAGAGTCTTCTCACGTAACTTTGGTCATTTAAGACGTAATTAACTATAGGGGCTTGCCCTTAAAGGAAACATGTCCGAACCCAGCTTAATATAAACCTTATTTAATTCTTTATATTAAATAGGGGAACTTGTCGGTAATTATAAATGTTCACAGACCAAACAAATGTCATATATTCCTTAGTTTATTCGATCGAGCCTCATCCTCAAGTCTTGTGTTTATCCTTTGGGATAGATACAGGATTTGAGGTACAACGCTCTTTCATTTAAACTATTAAAAATATGGGGTCAGTTTGATTTCATCTTTTTCTAAACTAAATATATATGTAATTTAAAACATCCTTCCGAAGCGGGGGACGGGACTTCGATTCCGGTGACCGACAGCTTCTTATGGACAACTCCTCCGAACAAAAATAGTGCCAACAGATATGCTATAAAGAACATTAGCTAATTTAAAGTTTGCATAGTTCTAAAGACTGGCTAGGCAAGGAAGATACTAGCTCTCACTCTAAAGTTACCTCGATTCCCTCCACCCGGGGGCTAACATCTCGTAAAAGAACCTAAAATAATAGACCAAGTTGAGGGCTTTAAACTGTCACTTTAAAGTCCTCTAACTCTACACCCTTCAATGAATATTTCCTTATTTATTTTCACTCAATCATATGAAATACATTCTCATTCATACAACCTCATGTGATTCTTTCCAATTGTTGACTGAGACAATACCATCCCGGTCCTTACATGTTCTCACAACAAATTTTAACATCTGGATTGGCCAAATCAAGAAGTAAAGGAAGTACATGGATTTAAATCATCAAAAAAACTACTCAGAATTCATGGAGAAATAAAACCACACTTTAGTTTAAAAGTAGAAGTCATTGTCAAACCAACAACAAGTCTCAATTAAAACCAAAATTAGTCAAAAATAAAAGATAAAAAGTTATCTCAAGTCCTCCACCAAACTCTTAAAGTTCCTTTGAATCTCTTCTCTTTTACAACACTCTCAATATAAAACTAGAAATAAAAAAAAGGATAAATATGTGGTGTCTGAAAATCTCTCCAACTAACTCCCAAATTTTTGAACTTTCAAAACTGTTCCAGTACTTTCAGGACCTCTTTAGAAGTCCCAATCTTCTTTCTTTTATAATTCTCCAAAAGATGCATTGGTATCTCTTCAAAATGTGTCTTGATTTGATGTATTTTCCAAAGAGATGCATCCTTTCGCAATAATTTTCATCCATGGTGGTTGTAACCTGCCTCAAAAACCTCTTTAAAATTTACAAAAACTAAATTTACTCGTCAAATAATTGCCACGGGTGCTTAAGCGCGAGGCCTTTAGCGCTTAAGCGCAGCCTTCTCTATTTACCCGGCGCTTAAACACTAGATCTAGCGCTTAGGCGCCAAAACACTTTTGCACATTTTTCACCTATTTGCTCCAAATTTGATCCTTTTTAACTCCTTTAAGCATTTTTCACCTTTTTACTCACCTTTCTACTTTTACCTAAAAGAAAAACACAAAAATACCTTCTATTAAAGCGCAATATCTCAAAAATATGTATAAAAATGTTTCTAAAAATACTATATATTTTAGGCGTATCACGTGTCAAAAAGAATAAATTAGGATCCAACATCTTAAGAGGTGGTGTAGTAAGCGTTGATCATGCCACATATGAGAAGTGGAAAAGACTACGAATCAGAAAATTCCCAAAAAGATATAGTGCACATGGAACCCAATAAGAAGACTACGTAAACAAACGTTGACGCACAAGTTTAGGGGCTACAAGCCTACATGACTCTCATGATGGAGTAATTTGAACTCATCTGGACAACAATCACCCAGAGGAACGGCCAAACACCTCATTCGTAGATAGAACCAAGGGGTCCGCCCATAGAGGCTCCCATCGGTGAACCTACATATCCTAAACAACATAGTTAACAACCAACAGATGCAAGGAAATGGCAAGTTCAAGCACACTGACACAGGCACGTCCACAGAGAATAATAGACGATGTGAAGAATTGATGTGGGTACCTGTCCGACCACTCGTGTGAGTGGCATTTACTCGCCAAATGAAAGTGACAGTACCTTGCTTAAGCTAAGAGTCTCTCGTCTAGACTCTTAAAAGGAGAGGACTAACCCAATTGAGCATGTAGAATCATTTGAGTCACCAGTCAATCTGCTTAAAAATGATGACCCCATATTATGTCGTCTCTTCTTAACCACCCTGAAGGAGTCGGTCCTTCGGTGGTTCAACGACCAACTAACCAAAACTATCTTGAGTTTTTACGAGTTCAAAAGGTTCTTCATTTTGCACTTCTAAAATGGTAGAAACATAGAAAGGACTCAAACACCGTGCTCAAGATCATATAAGGAGAAAATGAGAGCTTTCAAGCTTACATCACCCGTTTACAGATTGAGATGCTAGAAGTTCAAAACTTGAAGCTCGAAATAGTCAGAACAACCATGAAGCAAGGGGTCTGAAGTAAATGGTTCAAGTAAAAATTAAAATTGTTTAAACCTGTTAGTTTTGCAGAAGTACCAGAAATGACAAACGAGCATATACTTAGCAAGGAAGAACTCCAAGGCTCTCTAAAGTATAGGCCAAGATCGTCTGAGTGCTCTGCAATGGACAATAGAGAGTAATTCTTCCCCATGGTCATCAAAATAGTAACCCTTGGTATTGGGATCAGCGAGGAGAAAAAATGGGGGCACCGTAACATGAAGCAACACTCTAACAAGCAATCAACCTGATATTATAAGCGACATTATGATTATCATGAAATCCAGGGCTTGACACCCTCAATGTTTAAATAGCCAAAATAGTTCAAGCCATCCAAAATGAACTATTTCAAACCAGCTTGGCCGCTAAAGGCACCCACAACTTTATGGGACTCGAAGAAGTACTAACAGTACCACCGCGACCACAACCATGACACAAAGGAGTGTCATCACCTTCAAAACCTGATTGAGGAGCTTATCTGCATTGGGAAGCTCAAATGATTTGTATCAGTCAGCGAACAAATGTAGTGGTAGGGCAAGACCTTATGTAAGAGAGCCCCCAAAAGGAGTTGCAACCAAATGAGATTTGTGTGGCCAAAATAATCCCAGCCATCTTTAGGGGGGCCGACCTTTCAACTTGAAGATACAACGTTTCGATGAGGTATTCTGTGTCATCTAATATACATTTAACCATTTTCCAATGTCTTTATAGACACATTTCTCCTACCGAAGGGGAATCGTTAAAATGAGGCAATCATCGTCACAATGCTGATCAACAACTACTAATTGGGTAGTATCCTCATTGATACTAGGAGTTTGGTGAACATCATGTTCAAGACAATGTTTGATAATATCAGCTAGAAGACTGATTAGTTGTAGCATTGAATGGCCCTTTATTTAGTTTCTTTGAAGAAAGGAAGGAGGCATTGGACCTTGTCACCCTGACCATTTATTTGGGGGAACTCGTCAAGCAGTAAAATAGAATAGAGGATTTTCTCGCGGTGAAATCTCAGCCGACCTACAATGCTATCTTCAGTCAGCCACTCCTGAATAGCTACCAAGCGGTAGCTTCTACCTATAATGTGGCGGTAAAGTTTCCTAACGACTGATGTGTAGATAAGTTTGATAGTTTTTTCTTGATGTTTCTACACATTTTTATGGACTGTTGACCTCACTTTTTTTGAGGTCTAGTTTTTTTTCCTCAGAAGCCTAGGATCTAGCCATAGGAATTTCATGTTGACCATCCTAGAGGACTAGTAATGGAACCCTATCTCATTAGAAATTCTAAACACTTCTTTACTTCTCTTGGAGTTTCACATGGTTGGTTCTAACCTCTAGCACTTAGTAGGATGGAGCCAACATGATGGAGCTCGAGAAGAGTCCCCATAGGACTGTCTGATCTTAGGGTTAGCCCTTGGTGGTGTGGTCTTGGTCAGTCTTGAACACACATTCTTGAACCCCTCACTTTCACTAACAACCTAAAATCCTAAACCAAACATGCTTAGTTTTATTCTCTAATCTTTTGGAAACTCATGTGTGTGGTCCCCCAAACCCTTAGCCTTTGGCTAGGATGGCTAGGACCAACTCATGGAGGATTTAAAATAGAGGATTTATTTGGTCTCATGACACCATAAGGGTATTTTGTGATTAGCCTTCTCATTAAAGCCCAATTTTACCAAAAATTTCCAATTTTGGCCTTTCATCCCAAATCTTTCCAAAAATTAGCAAAATAACCCTCAAACCCTAATTCTCTAAAAATTGCCCAAATTATCAATTTCTCTCCAAAATCATCTGAAACCACACTAAACCACTTAAATTGCTCAAAACACTCCAAAATATCCAAAAATACCCCCAAAAATTACAAAAATTACCAAAATACCATTCATGTCCAAAAAATTCCCAAAACCTCCTAAATCATTCCAAGCCTCTTGTAAATCAATCATAACCACCCATTAAGTTCTATTTGAAAAAATTAACCAATTTTGGCCAAAATTCCAATTTTACCCCTAAAGGTCCAAATTCCCCAAATTCATCCCCATTTCCACAAAATTGATCACAAACATCCCCAATTTCAAATCTAAATCAAATTTCATTATGTCACAACCCAATTGAAACCAAACTCTAGTCAGATTGATCTGTATTTTAAGAACAAATGCCAAATCCAAATCAAATGCCCCAAGTTGACCCTAAGCCAAAATTCTATCAAATTAAACTCCCTAACCTATCCAAATTTTACCCCTAAAGGTCCAAATTCCCCAAATTCATCCCCATTTCCATAAAATTGATCACAAACATACCCAATTTTAAATCTAAATCAAATTTTATTATGTCCCAACCCAATTGAAACCAAACTCTAGCCAGATTGATCTGTATTTTAAGTCCAAATGCCAAATCCAAATCAAATGCCCCAAATTGATCTTAAGCCAAAATTCTAACAAAATTAAACTCCCTAAATTATCCAATTTCCCAAATTTTAAATCCTAAAGTCTTTATAACACTCCTTTAGACCAATTTGAAGCTTCAGTTTGCCTATACCCTAACCCAAACCTAACCCAAATCCAATTTAAACCAAAATCCCCAATTTTACAAAAAAAGCCTAAACTCCTCCAAATTAAACATCATAACCTCTCAATTTCCACCCAATTGATACCCAAACGTTTCATGAAAGTATTCTAATCCAAATTGAGCAATCAATTGACCCAAATCCAATCTCTAGCTAAGCCTAAACTCAATTACAAACAAAATCCTCACTTTTGAACCCAAACCCTAAACTCACCTTGAACTACTTGGTCTAGCCCATCCTTGACCACCACAGCTGTCATTTGGACTCTAAGAGCCATCCTAGAACCACTTAGCCAACCCTAATGGTGCCATAGACCAATAGTCCCTTGTATTATGGAATTTCTTTCAAAAAATGGCTAAACAAAAAAAAAAAATTATTCCCACAAACCTTCGCAAGCCCCAAGTCCATCAAAATTAAGCTCTTCTGGCCTCCCTAACCCAGCTAGCCACCACCTCAAACCTGGCAAGCCATCCTAGTCACTGGAGAGATCAAAATAAAAAAGGACACCCCAACTTTGAACTCAAATTTAAGCTCATCCAATGTGGCTAACCTTGATGGGTCACTAGTGCTGCTTAGCACTCCACCTAAGCTTATTTGCAGCAGCCAATCAGAGCTTTAGGCTTCCACAATGGCCTCAGCTATAAATCTCTCCCTCATGGCCAATCATGAAAGAAGATCCAATTCCTTGGGTAGACTATACCAAATTCTCACAAGAGGCTCTCTCAACCCGCTCGAGTTCAATCTTACTATCCTTAGCCACCCATTCCCACTGTTCAGACCAAATTTCTCCTTTGAAATCAAGAGAAATTTTCTATGACTCCACAAACCTCCACTAATCTTCAAATTGATTTCTCCTGAGCTTCTAGAGAGCATAAGGAGAAGTTCCCAAGCAAAAGCCCCATCTTTTGAGCCCCCTTCACTAGAATTTTACCAAGGCTGCATCACCCTCCAATCGAACTCTTACTCAGACCCCATACAGAAGAAAGGTGATGCTTTGAGCACATTTGTGGGACTATATAGATGCTTCTGCAAGCAACCAATTGATGCCACACCTATTGGATAAAGGTATAACTCAAAATGCCTAATTTTAGGCTCAATTTCTTCAATTGTGAAGTAGACTTGTGTTTCATTCTTGATTAACCATATAGATAAGTTTGCCTTAACTAGATGACGCTATAAGAAAAAATCCCATGTGATTTGGTTGAGTATCGAGCAAGATCAAAGCATTTTAGTGTGAACGACTCTCAATTTAGGTTAGATGGGGACAATGAATGGATGTCGTCCTTTCACGCGCGCATTGGTCCAACGATGGAGGAGGAGTTAGATGAGAGATCTTTTCATGAACAATGGGATGTGTGGCAGCTGACGCGGATGACAGTACCGAAGTGCTCCACTTGTAAAGTTCAAAGCCATCGAGGATGATGAGGTCGCAGCATGGATAAGTAGATAAATAGTGTATTTTTGACTTAAATTAATTCAAAAAATTAAAAAATATCATAACTTACTTTATAAAAATAAAAAAATAAAATAAAAATACCATGGTTCTAAATGAATAGAGGAAAAAATTATGAACTAAAAATAAAAATTATTGTCATGTATTTTATTTTTAACTAATTAAATACTCCAGGGCTTAATTTAATTATAGTTAATTAAATATTAATCAACATGACTTAAAATTTGGATGGTTTGTGCCTCATGTGATTAGGAGTGTCTCTAATTTTTTCAAAGTCAGAGAACACCCCTAACTATAAAACCTCTAACTTTCAAGGCTAGTTGCCTATTTTTTCTTAAAATAATTATATAAATTAAAATATAAATAAGAAAAATATGGGACTTAGTTTGGTAGGTTCACTATGGTCAGAGGACCCTAGGAAAAATAGAAATGTGTTTAAATAATTAGGTGTATTATCTAAGGCAATTAAGTCATTAAAACCCATTAATTTTTTTTAAATATATAATTCAAAAAATCATAAAAATTAATTCACAATGAAGATAATGATGATTTTAGTTCTCTGTAAATATTTGAAACCCATTTGAAATGTATTTCATATCACCGCCTATTTTTCAAGGAAAATAGGATTTTGCACGAAAATAATTATAATAAAAAAATCTAAGTAAGAAAATTATGATAAGTGATTTGGCGTGTTACTTGTGATCAGGGGAACCGTAAGAAAATAAATTTGGTGTTAAATTAAATAATTCATTTTTGAGCTAATTTTTAATTTTAAAAAAATTAAAAATAATGGAAAATCATAAAAATATAAAAAATATTCCAAATTATTCTAAAATTTTCCCTAATCACTTGGGATCTTTTAAAATATTTTCCTAATTTTTCTAATTCAGTTATGTATTTTTAAATACTAAAAGTGTACTTTTCTTAATTTTTCATTAAAAAAATATAATAAATAAAATAATAAATCATAAAAATAAAATGTTTACTTCTTTGAGTTCTCTGAACTTAGAGAGTTTAAGGAAAAATATGAAGGACATTTCTGTGATTAAATTATTTTTCCTATTTAATTAATTAGTAAAATCAATGCATAATTATAATAATTAAGATATAACTAAAAAAAATTGTGAAATTTGGCCCAACTGGTCCTCTGACCTTGGTGAACCTCTAACAATTTTCTTAAGGATAGAAACTTTACTTTGATTAATTAAATAAATTAAAATTAAAAATCCCTATTTTAGAGTAAAAATAATTATAAAAGTAAGATAAAAACCAGAATGTTATAATTTCACCTTTCATATTTTAATTTACCCATGAGCGGTGTACCATGAAAATTTCAAAGTCATTTGAGTTCAATTTAATGAATTATGAAGTGGAAAGCCCTAGAGTCAAAATGGTAGTTATGGGGTTTTCATGCCCTAATTAAATTTTAGGTTAAGTCAAAGTGTAAATGAGTAATATTTATCATAATGAACTTATTTAGATGATTAAAACATGAAGGGCTAAGAGGTAGAAAATAATTTGTCACTTTTTGACAATAAGGATAAAAGTGTAATTTTCTTGAATTATTGTGATTTGGAAGTTAACTTAATTGGATGATCGTGAGGTAGTGGGCTCGAGTTTGGAAGATAATAACTTATTCATTTGAAGCCCCCTTAATTGTTGATTAAATGAAAAACATAATATTTCAATGATAACTAAATCCCACTTAATCTAACATTTTAATTTTTGCAAGTTTACGGTGAAAACTTGACTTAAGGGATTAGTAATGAGCTAGGCTTGATATTTAAATTTGTCTATTGAGGCTTAGAAAATAGAAACATAATTAATCATGAAAATCATTAAACCACTACAAGTCCAACTTTAATTATGAGCATGAGATCCTTAATGACTTGAGCTTGCCTTTAAGGGCATCCACTTACATAGCTCTTAAATAAAACATCAAGTTAATGTCTGAGTACCCCGCTCATGGAATGATTAAAATATTATGGTTCATTGAGCACAGAGTAGATTAATCCATTGGATTTAAATTTAACTTGAGATGATTAATTAAACAATATAATAAGTCCAAATGAACTCAAAACAGCTCAAATGGTTTTAAAAGTTATTTAGGGTCTTGCCTTGAGTACTTTTATAATCTTTTGGATATTTTGAAGGACAATTGAACTTGTTATTTTTTTTAAGAAAATAATCAATTAAAACTTTTAGATACCCACCAAGTTATGCCTCGGGATCCGATAATTCACCTAAATCAATAAAAATATCCTACGCTACTTATCCTATATTAGTTGCCCCAATGCTCAAGGATTTGAGTTTTCTCTAAGGTTTTTAAATCCTTGTTGGCAAATGGATATATTTGTTTTTGCCACATATGGATCATCGAGCTTGTGTAAGTCTAAGGTCTAGGTGGCAAGGATAATGGAGATAATGCCTATGTGTGCTAAATTAGGAATACAACGATGGATTTTAGAATAGTATCTCCTACCTCGAGAATCATTAATAAAAGGAGAGGGTAAAGACTGATGATACTATTCGATGACTCTTGAGAAGATGATTGCCTCCGATGCTCTTAGGTTGCTTGTAGTCCTGGTTTGATCAAAGTAATTGACTTGTGGACCACTAATTTGCAAAGTATTTATAAAAAATGAAATTTCTTTTGCCTGATAAAGTAAATCTTATATACATGAAAATTAAATTTAAAATGAAAACTTATAAATGTCCATGGTTAATCACTTGGATTAAGAATAGGATTACTCTCTGTAGATTGTCAGGTTGGTGACTCTTACTCAAGGTCGGGAAGCACACAATCAAGCTCTGAGCCCCCACCTTTTCCAATGTCTTATACCCACTCCCAGTCTCCAATATGTGACTACATATTTTCTTTTACTGCTACTCATTTTTTTCTCTTTTTCCTGCAATTTATTTAAATTCTTGCAATTTATATTATGCTTTATGATGCTAATCATGCAATGGTAAGTAAGAAAGACCCAGGTAAATATATACATCTCAAACATAGCAATTTTACTTAATTACTTTACATCTCTTTCCTTCATTATTGTCCTTTTACTTCTGCTTTTCTTATAACCGTAAGACCTCTAGGGTAGAGAATAGTAGCTGGTTTTATCTAGGGTGGTTCACTGTAAAACCCAGACACATACATGTTAATTAAATAAATTAATAATGATTGAAAGAAAAATATGTAAAATATTAACTTTTATCCTTGTGTTGTTATTTTGATGAGGAGCTCAGAGCAAGCCGAAGCAGATAGAGGACAACATTCTACAACAGCAAACCAGATCTAAAACAATAAATCTTTCCTTATAATTAAATAAAAAGCCATAGGAATTCAAGTTAGTTCATCCAGTACAACATAAATCCTCAACTCATCTTTAGGCCTTTGCATAACAATGTTGTGCAATAAAAGCTCTAGCTTGCTCTAGACTTTGAGGTTGTCGTTCATCATGGAATAAACCCTCTTATCTTTCAGGCTATTTGTATGACTGTATCATGCAGGTGTAAGCCCTAAATAATGAAATTGGTAGGATTAAACATATAATAATATTTTCTTGAATTTAAAGCAAAAACATAAGATAACTTGGGAAGTCACTGAGGTTCTCCTCAAGATCCGTGGCATCCTGATACACCTAAAATATATAACATTTATGTACACATTTTATACCTTTTTTTTTTAGGATATTGCACTTTGATGGAAGGTATTTATGTGTTTTTCTTTTAGGTACAATCAAATGGATGAAAAATTGTGAAAAGAGTGAAAAAGGATCAAATTTGGAGCAAAAATGAAGAAGGTGTGCAAAAGAACTATGGTGCCTAAATGTCCAAACTGACGCTTAAGTGCCAGAGGTAGTTACTTGATGTTTCAGTGAATTTGGATGAAATTTTGGAGAGGTGTTTGAAGAAACTGTTGGTGAAAACGTGGGATATGGTTAATGAACACGAAAATACCTTTACTTGGCTTTTGAAAGGAGACAAATCTTAGAAGATTCATTGAATGTGGACATATTTTGAAGAGACACCAATGCACCTTTTGGAAAATTATAAGAGAAGTCTTGGATTGGATTGAAGAGGGAGCCCTACACCCCCCACGCCGCAACCCCCTACCCACGTCACTCTACCTACACCTCTCTAATAGATTAATTAGGATAATGTTTTCTTAGAGAGAAGAAGAGAGGAGTTGTAGTGTGTGATTAGAGAGCATTATAAGAGAAGAGTATTGTAAGAGGAAAAGATAAGAGATTCAAAGGAACTTTAAGAGTTTGGAGGAGAGGATTTGTGATAATTTTTTATCTTTGTGACTATATTTAGTTTTAATTTAAACTTCCTATTTTTTTACATGATTTGGAATTTCAAACTTAAGTGTGGTTGTGATTTCATTATGAATTCTGAGTAGTTTTATTTATCCTTTTCCATAAAATGATGAGTACTTAAGTATTGGAAGGAAGTTGTGTGAAGTATTAATCTTTAATGTTAGAATAGTAAGTTATGATGATTTTAAACCTTGTACTTCATTTACTTCTTAATTTGGCCAATTAGGATGTCAATATTTTTTGTGAGAACATGTAAGATCGGTGATGGTATTATCTCCGTCAACAAATGGTAAGAATCACATGAGATTGTATGAATGAGAATGTAATTTATATGGTTGAATGCAAATAAATAAGAAAATAAATTTTGAACGGTGTAGAATTAGAGGACTTTAGAGTGACAGGCTAAAGTCCCCAATTTGTTTTATAGTTTTAGGTTTTAATACGGGATGATAACCCCCCAGGTGGAGGAAGAAGAGGGAACTCTAGAGTGAGAGCTAGTCTTCCCTACGTAACCCATCTTCAAGACTATTCAAACTTTAAATTAGCCAATGTTCTTTATAACATCTCTAGTAAGGATAAAGAGTATTATTGCTCCTATTTGTCACAACACAACTTGAATACTTCCACAGCAGAATTCCTATACTTGTTACTGATTCTTGATAAGCAGAAAGATAATTTATCTATATTACCTTCATCTTCCATATATCTAGTTAAATTTAGTTAGTTGTTTACTTTTTTTCAATTATCAAAAATTACCAAAAAGAATCATAGCATCTATAGTTTAAATAAGAATATTTTGCAAAGTAGAATTTGTTATCTTATTTCTTCTCACTTATTAAAAGATTAAATTTCTCCCTAAGGGTTCTATATTCGGGGCTTAATCAAAAAGTCCTACATTAATTGATAACGATACGTATACTTGCATAGTATCCCATTTTTAAATATAATAATTACATTCTTATTTATTTTAAAGTCAAGTTTTTTGTTTCTTTGTAAAGTAAGAAATATAAGTAAGGAAAAATAAAGGTTATAACCACATATATCATATTGTCATATAAAATCGGGATCAAGTTTTTGGCGCCATTGCCGGGGAGTAAAGTAAAAATTTTGAAGAAATTTGTAAGAAATCAAATTTTTATTTTTAGAAAGTCTTATTTAAACTTTTAGATTTATTACTGGAATATCGCAGCGTTGTTTATAAGTTATTATTTGTGTGATTTTATTTTATGTTATTTTTTAGTAATGTATGCGCAGTTCAAGTTCTAAATGACTAGTGCCCTATAATTATGAACAAGAAAGAACTATTAGAAAAATTAACAAAAATAAAAATTTAGCAAAAAAACTAAAAAATTCTAAAAATGGCAAACCAAAATAATGAAAATGTTGAAATTAATCAAGAATTTAGACTTAAGAATTTAGACTAAATTAATCAAGAATTTAGACTTTTAAGAGATTATGCAAACCCTGCAGTAGATGAACTTCATTGTAGTATTCAAAAAACTGTTGTGGTGGCTCATTCATTTGAACTTAAACCTGCTATTATCTAAATGATATCAAATAATCAGTTTTGGGGAGCACCAATTGAAGATCCTAATTTACATCTTGCCAATTTTTTAGAATTGTGTGCAACATTTAAATATGATGGTGTTTCAGATGATGCTATAAGACACTGAATTTTTCCATTCTCACTGAGGGATAAGGTTAAGATATGGTTAAATTCATTAGCACCTAGATCTATTAGAACTTAAGGTGATTTAAAACAGAAATTCCTTGCTAAATATTTTCCACCATAAAAAACTATTAGGTTTAGAAATGATATTACATCTTTTTGTCAGATTGAAGGAGAATCTTATTATGAAGCATTGGAACGATTTAAAGAACTTCTGTGAAAGTGTCCACACCATACTGTACCAGACTGGTTAATAATTCAAACCTTTTACAATGGATAAGTTGGATCACTTAGATCTATTATTGATGCCAGTGTTGGTGTTTCATTGATGTCAAAGCCATTTCATGACTCTTATGCTTTAACTGAAGAGATGACTACTAATAATTTTTAGTGGCCTTATGAGAGGGTAACTCCTAAGAAAGTAGCCAATATTTATGAATTTGATGCTTTTGCAATGTTGGAAAATCAAGTTGCTACAATTTTAAGAAAGTTAGACCAATTTGAAATGAATTTTTCTCAACCAAATGAATTTTTCTCAACCAATTTGAATTTTTCTCAACCAATTTCAATGATTGAACATAATTCATTAGGCCAAATGGTAGATTCTCAAGCATCATTAGAAACTTTGAATGCTATAAATAATATGACAAAAAACCCCTATTCAAACTATTATAACCCAAGTTGGAAGAACCATCCTAAATTTTATTAGAATAATACTTCAGGTGGTAATAATTAGCAATGAGGGAAAAATCAAGTAAATCTATTGGGAAACTGGAACAACAAAAGTAATAATAATTATAGACCCACTTGTTCTCCAGGTTTTAACAGTAATCCACAATTCAAAGAAAAAAAATTGTCTATAGAAGAAGTTGTGTTACAAATAGGAAACCAGTTACAAAGTCAAGGAGCTACAATTAGAAATATTGAGAATGAATTAGGACAAATAATAAATTCATTCAAATAAAATAATAAATTCATTAAGTAATAGATCCCAAAGAACACTTCCTAGTAATACAGAAGTAAATCCAAAAGACTAGAATAAAGATCAAGTAAAAGCTGTTCAACTTAGAAGCAAAAGTGAGTGGGATGGTAGAGTTCAAATAGTGATTGAAGTAGAGAGAAGAAATTAAAGAGCATGAAGAGGACGCTCCGAAAGGTTTAGGGAGACCTATTTCCTCACATAAAATTGACTTGAAAAAACAACCACCTCCATTTCATCAGAGACTTCGTCAACAATAGTTGGATAAATAATTTTCAAAATTTATAGAAATCTTTAAGAAGCTTAATATTAATATTCCATTTGCTGAAGCCTTAGAACAAATGCCAAGCTACGTGAAGTTTATGAAGGATATTCTTAAGAAAAAATGGAAGTTCAAAGATAACAAGATTGTTGGACTTTGTGAGGAGTGTAGTGATATAATTCAAAAAAAGCTTTATGAAAAGCTTAAAGATCTTAGTAGCTTCACAATTTAATGTACAATAAGAGTCAGATTTTATGGGAAAGCTTTACGTGTTTTAGGTGCATGCATTAACCTTATTCCAATATCAATATTTAAAAGATTGAGATTAGGAGAAATACCCCCTATTACTGTAACTCTACAGTTAGCAGATCATTCAATAACATATCCTAAGGGAGTTATAAAAGATACTTTGGTGAAAGTGAATCAATTTATCTTTCCTGTTGATTTCATTGTGCTAGATATGGGGAAGATAAGGAGATACCTATCATTTTGGGGAGACCTTTCCTAGCTATAGGAGGAGCAATGATAGTTGTGTAGAATAGGGAATTAACTTTGCACGTCAATGATCAAGGAATTAATTTTAATATTTCAAGGTCAATGAAGTATCCAGCAAAAGGTAAAGAAGATGAATGTTACATAATGGATGTAATAAGATATATGAGTGAATTACATTTCAAAATAACTTTTAAAGAGAAATATAAAATGAAAGAGTTGGAACAAGAGCAAGAAGAGGAATTAGAGTATTTTGATGATTTTTATAAGGAAGATTTGAATCATGTTCGAGAAAGTTTTGATGTTTTGGACACCACAGAAAAAGTAATTCTTTTTGTCCATCAATTGAAAAACCTTTTGAATTTTAGTTGAAGTTACTTTCTGAACATTTAAAATATGCCATTTTAGATGATTCCTCAACATTACTGGTTATAATTTCCTTAAATTTAACTATAGAAGAAGAAGTGAGTTTATTGAAAACTTTGAAGAATTATAAAAAAGCCATTGGATGGACAATTACTGACATTAAAGGAATTAATCCTTCAATTTGTATGCATAAAATTTATATGGAAGAGAACTGTAAACCTAAGGTTGATCCTCAAAAGAGTCTGAATCCTTTTATGAAAGAATTTGTTAAGAAAGATATTTTAAAGTTGTTAGATGCTGGAATTATCTACCATATTTTAGATAGTACATTAGTTAGTCCAATTCACTGCATTCTTAAGAAAAGAGTGACTGTGACTATGAATGAACGTAATGAGTTAATATTATTAAGATGAGTCACAGGGTGGTGAATATGCGTTGATTATAGAAAATTAAATCTCGCCACTAGGAAATCATTTTCCACTACCCTTTCTAGATCAAATGTTGGATAGACTAGCTGGACATAAATACTTTTATTTTTTAGATGGATATACAGACTATCAACAAATATAAGTAGCTCTAGAGGATCAAGAAAAAACAACTTTTACCAGTACTTATGGTACATTTTCTTTTAGATGAATTCCCTTTGGTTTATGTAATGCCCTTGCTACATTTCAAAGATGTATGATGGCTATTTTCTGTGAATTAATTGAATAAGGAATTCAAGTGTTTATGGATGATTTTTTAGTGTTGGATGATTTTTTTATGGATGATTTTTTAGTGTTTGAAACTTCATTTGAATAATGTTTAGAACATTTATCAAAAGTTCTTAAATGCTGTGAAGAAATAAATTTAGTCCTTTACTAGAAAGCCAATTTATGGTAATAGGAGGAATTGTTTTAGGACATCATAGATTAGGAAAAAAGTATGGAAGTAGACCCTGCAAAAATTCAAGTGATCTCTAATTTATCTTTCCCAATAAATGTGAGGGAAATTAGTAGTTTTTTAGGAAATGTTGGATTCTACAAGCGATATATTAAAGACTTTTCAAAAACCATTAAGCCTCTATATGTCATTTGCTTGAAAAAATGTAATTTTTAATTTTGATAAGGAGTGGCTAAAAGCGTTTGAGCTATTAAAAGAAAACTTAGTCACTGCACCAATTATTATTTCAACAGGTTGGGAAAAAGCTTTTGAATTAATGTATGATGCTAGTGATGCTATTGGAGCCATTTTAGGACAAAAGTATGATAAATTTTTTAAAGTAATTTACTATGCTAGTAGAATTCTTAATGATGCTAAAATAAATTATACCACAACTGAGAGAGAGTTATTAGCAGTAGTATAGGCTTTTGATAAATTCAAATCAAAGTTAATTGGAACAAAATGTATTGTTTACACTGATCATTCTTCTATTAAATATTTAATGAAAAAGAAGGATGCGAAACCAAGACTAATACGATGTATTCTTCTTTTGCAAGAATTTGACTTTGAGATGGTAGTGCAAGAATTTGACTTTGAGATGGTAGATAGGAAGAGAGCTGAGAATCAAATTGCTGATCATCTGTCTAGAATTTAAATAGAAAAATCACTTAATTATGAAAAGAAATTAATGAACATTTTCCAGATGAAGAATTATTCAGTATTAATGAGTGGTTTGTTCCGTGGTATTCCGAAATTGTAAACTTTATTGTTAGTAATATTATACACTATGGACTGACATACCAACAGAAGAGAAAATTTTTATCTGAAGCTAAGACTTATTTTTTGGGATGACCCATTTGTATATAAACAAGGAAATGATCTAATTATTTGAAGATATTTGCCTTTATAAGAAACTTATGAAATTCTCTAAAAATGTCATAATTTAGATTTTGTGGGATATTTTGGTGTTGATAAAACAACATATAAAATCTTGCAATATGGATTTTATTGGCCTACAATCTTTAGAGATGTTAATGCTTATATCAAAACTTGTGATTGATCTCAACGAGTAAGCAATATTTCTAGGAGAAATGAGATGCTTTTCAATGATGTGTAAAAAGTTGAGATATTTGATGTTTGGGGATTAGATTTCAGTGACCATTTATGTCATATTTCAAAATTATATATATATATATATATTGATAGTAGTAGATTATGTATCCAAATGGATAGAAGCTGTTGCTTTACCTCGATGTGATGCTTAGAGTGTTGCAAAGTTGTTAAAAATGAGCATAGTTTGTAGATTTGGGATCCCAAGTGTGATCATAACTACCGGGGAAGTCATTTTAGGAATGCAATAATGGAGAAATTATTAAAGAAACATCCTATCAACCATCAAGTTGCTATTACTTATCATCCTCAAACAAGTGATTTGGCTGAATTATCCAACCATGAAATTAAAAGAATATTAGAAAAATCTGTGAATCCAAAAAAAAATGGATTGGCTAGTCAAACTTGATTATGCTTTGTGGGCTTATAGAACTGTATATAGAACTCCTACAGGAATGTTCCCATATAGGCTAATATTTGGGAAAGCTTGTCATTTAATAGTTGAACTTGAGCATAAAGTATATTGGGCTACTAAAGAATTTAATTAAAATTTAAAGAATGCTGGTGAGAAAAGGCTATTACAATTAAATGAGCTTGTAGTGATAAGAAATGAATCTTGTGAAAGTGCTAAGATTTATAAATAAAAGATGAAGTTGTAGCATGATCGGAGGATTCTTACTAAAAATTTTGAGCAAGGGTAACAAGTTTTACTATATAATGCAATGTTAAGATTATTTCCAAGAAAACTTAAGTCTAAGTGGATGGGCCCATTTTTTGTGATAAAAGTTTATCCCTATAGAGCTGTGGATATCAAAGATCCTAAAACTGAGAAAATATTTAAAGTGAATGGTCATAGGTTGAAACCCTACTTTTAGGGGATCAACTTAAATTAAATGATCTTATGTTCTTAGGTCAACCAGAATAAGCACTGGTTACATCAGGCTGACGACGTTAAACTAAGCACTTTATGGGAGGCAACCCACAATTATCTGTCTTTTTTGTTCTAAATGTTATGCTGTTGTGTTTGATTAAGAAAAATGTGGTTGTATTTTGAATATACAATGATTTAATAATGATTCTAAGACCTTTATAGATGACTTAGACATATTAGAATGAGTATTTGGACGTTAAGCTGACCTGTGCTAAATTAAGCACCGACACTTAAGCACGTGAGTTAACTAAAAGTGCTAAATTACATTTCTAGAACATTTAAACATGGTTTAGTGGGTTTTAATGTGGGTTAGTGGTTTGAGAACATTTCTAGTAGTTTTAGGCTTGGTCTAAAGGCTATAAATAGAAGGGAATGAAAATAATTATCACCCCACTTCAATTTTAACCCTAAACTCTAGGTGAAGAGTGTGAGATCTTGGAAAAATGTCTTCTTGGAAGATTGATATGAAGAAAAAGGAGGAAGCCATGAAGAAAAAATTCATTAGTGAAAGTGCGCAAGAGTTATACAATAGTTTCCTAGCCATTAATATAGATGGAATAGCAGAGAAAATCACAATCATTAAGGTTGATGTGGCTTCAATTGAAGTGAAAGTGAATGAAGTAAACATACATTTGGAGCATATTGGATGGCAACTTAAGACGTAATTTAGCCACACAAGTTTTATAAAAGAAGAGGATACGACTATGTATTTGAAAAACAAATTGATTGAAGAAGACTCAACTAGAATTCTTAACCACTGTCCATTCTATCAGATCTATATTCCAAATGCCCTAGGAGAAACTAATGAAAGGCAAGGATTTGTTCCACTAGAAGGAGAGTGGAATTAAGTTCTAAGTTTAGTGCTTGTTTGTGTTAGGTGTTGTGATGTTAGTGTTAAGTTTTTTTTATGTGTTTTTAGTGTTAAGTTTGATTAGTGTTTGTGTTTAGGAATTATCTCATACAACACTCTTTAGATTGAGAAATTATGTATCACAAATTTTTGTATTTTTTTATGAATTAATGTAAGTGTTTTTTATGTGTAAAATTTTATGTTATTTTGTGTTGAATCAAATTATTTAATATTGGAGAATTTTGATAAAGATGAGAGTTGAAGGGGAAGAAAATAGTTATTAAAAATTTATAAGACCATTTAGTGGTGGTTGACTTACGCTAGATGTGCATTTCACTTAAAATAAAAAACATCAAAATTTGTGCATTGGAGCCTAAGAACCAAGATCCCATGCTTAAGCGTTGGACAACCCAAGTGGTAGGCGCCTAAGCGCCGAACCAGCTATGCTTAAGTGTTGTTCACTTAAAATGGTTCATGAATGGTTAAATGTGAAAAATAAAACCAAAAATGCCATTTTTACCCCCTCGCCATTATCTCCTTCATTTGAGTTCGCGAGTTAGGAGTTAGGGCTTCTTCTAGAGTGAAGATTTCATTTGTGGATTCAAGCCAAATTTGCTAGATTTGATCTTCTAGAGGTAAGAGCTTCAGCTCAATGTAAAAATTTATGATTTTCAACATGTAATTTGAGAACATTATGGATTTGACCGAAAATCACTATTTATGGTGAAAATTTGAGAAAGAAACTTATAGAAAATACATAGAAATGATAGTTTAAGCTTTTAGAATTTGAGTTTAGAGATTTGGTCTTGAATTTAGGATTTATTGTGAATTTTAGATGATCTTTGGAAATGTACCCAACAATGAAGGGGAGTAAAGAGAAGTCCCATTTCGATTCAAGCAAGTTTGTTAGCATTAAAGCTCAGGATTGGTATAGCGACGCATTGCAGTCGAGAAAACTGATTCCTGAGAGATGTTTTAGAAGTCTGGGTGGAGCAGTGGAAGAATTGATTGTTCGCAGATAGTGAGAAAATTTCTGTTGTTTTTTTTTGTTGTGGCTGTGATTTATGTTGTTCCGGAGTTTTACACTAATCTCCCTGAATCTGAAGAAGATCGGGTCATGGTTCAAAGAAAATTGGTGACTTTCTCTCCTGAGTTAATAAATCTATTTTACCAGTTGCCCCATAGTACGTTATGTTTTCATTCAAATTATCATTTGAGTGAAGAGGAGTTGAATGTGAGCATATAGTCATTGAGCTGTGGAGGAGGATTGTGGAAGATCATAAATGAAAAAAGAGTCAACTTCCCCACATCAAAGTTACTTGCCACATCAAAAGCGTGGCACTACTTTATTTCTGCTCGTCTACTATCAAGCAACCACCTAGTGAAGTTACTCGAGATAGAGCTACCTTGAACTATTGCATAGAGCAGTTCAAGCCTATTAACATTGCATCTCTGATTTATCAGACTATCATTAGTTTTGCTACCGTTGCCACTATTGCAGATTTGGGATTTGGATCCTTGATCTTTTTCTTTTGTGAGCAAGCAGGTGTTAGATTCTATAGCTGGGAGGAGATATTGTAGCCTCTAAAGCCCATCAAAAGTGTTAATGTGAAGTCTTATTCACAACATTCAATATTTTCCTATAGAGGAGGATTTTCTAGAAGTTTAGGTGCCTCTACTTCTCATGCTTCTACCTCACGTGTATCCACATCATAAGGTCAGGCTTCTGGTTCTGATTCGCAGTCACATTTATTGGAAAGGATATTAGATAACATCAATTATAATCCGAAAAAAATTATTAAATTTATAGAATTTTGTAGATCATATAGATGGTTATATGAGAAGACAAAGTGATTATGAGGAGAAATTTCACTCATATTTGGAAAACCTTATGAGGGGTCACCAAAGTGTAGGCTTTCTTTCATATCCACAATATCCATAATATGAGCCTACTGCCTTTTGGGATAGTAATGATTGTGATGATGATGAGGAAGAGGAGGATTAAAATGAGTAGCTTAGTTTTTCTTTATTGTGAAGTTTATGTGGTACAATTATATTGTACTGTTAATTTATTTTGTGTTGTACTTGTTGAGACTGCTAATATTGTTTGTGTTTTTTCTATTAGACACTACTGTGATGTATTTATGTTATTGTCAGTAGCTATATTTTATTTTTATGGTAGTAATTATGATAACTGTGTTGTCTAGTGTATTTTGTTAGTTTGTGTTGAACTTAATCTCTAATCTTAGGAAGGTTTAGAATATTACTAACTTTCTCTTAAGGACTGCATGTTTAAAATTTTCAATTTACTAAAAGGTATTTTATTTATGTTATAGTTGTGAATTTTTGTTAATGTGTTTGTTTTCTTTTATGTTATCCTCCACTACATAGAAGTCTAATGAATCACTATATGTTAAAGTTAAATTAAAATTTGATCAATTAATTTTCACTCCTATTTTTAATTGTTTTACTTGTATATTTAGGATATAAAAATTCTTGTAAACATATTATTTTTAGTTTTCATTCCTGCCTATATATAAATATGATCCTAAAATATTATATCTTATTAAAAATTTTAGGTTTGGGGGGATAAAAAATTTTCTAAAAACTTGAAGTTTATTTATTCTCAAAAGTACTACAAATAAATTTGATTTTGATTTCAAGAAAATGATTATATATATGAAGTTATATTAGGGAAGTAAAAAAAATTTTGAATATCTTTTGAATATCAAAATGAGTAAGAGAATTTAGTTGAAACCTATAGTAATGAAGAAAAACTTAAAGTTAAAAATTTTTAGTGTAGAAATGATAAATATTATGCAAATATCTTTAATAGGAGAAATTGTATTTTTGAAAAATTTAAAAGCCTTAGAATTTTATTTTCAATACTTAATTTTCTTTTATTAAAAATTTCTTTTATTAAAAATAATTTGTAATTTGCAAAACTATTATTATATTTTTAAGTAAAAGATTTATATCAGAACTTTGCTTTAGGAAAGGAGGAGTGGAATTCAAAATCATTTAAAGGCCTATCCAGATATAATAATCCTCACCTTACAAAAAAATAGAAAAAAAAAGAAAAAAACAGAAAAAAAGAAAAAGAACAAAAAAAATAAAAAGAAGGTTGAAAAATGGAGGAGAAGCTTGAGGATTATTACCTAATAAAAAATTGGTTCCATATCTGATCTTTTTGAAGTATAAGACTTGAGAAACTCTTAGGCCTAAGTGCCAAGTACCTCGTGCTTAAGCACTAGAAGTAGTTACTTGATGATTCAATATGATTCAATGAATTTGGAAAATTTCAATGAATTTGGAAAATTTTTTGAAGAGGAGTTTGAAGCAACCCTTGGTAAAAATGTGAGAATAGTTCATGGACACAAAAATACATTCAATGGGCTTTTGAAAGAAGGTAACTCTTGGAAGATTTATTGAAGTGGACACATTTTGAAGAGACACCAAGGTACCTTCACGTCAAGGCACCTTCTGAAAAATTATAAAATAAAACTTGGATTGGATTGAAGAAATCTCCCACATAAGCCGCCTCCCCTCTCTAGACATTGCTGATGCCTCTCTCTCTTAGATTAATTAGGATACTTTTAGAGAGAAGAAGAAGAGAGGAGTTGTAGTGTGTGAGTAGAGAGTATTGTAGGAGAAAGGAAGAGAAGCGAATGAAAGGAACTTCAAGAGTTTTGTGGAGAGGATTTGAGATAAGTTCTTATCTTTGTGACTATATTTGGTTTTAATTTTCACTCCTTGTTTGTTTGCATGATTTCTACTTTCAAACTTAAGTGAGGTTGTGTTTTTTTCATGTATTTTGAGTAGTCTTTTTTATCTTTTTCCTTAAAAAGATAAGTGATTAAGTATTGGATGGAAGTTGTGTGAAGTATTAATCTTTAATGTTAGAATAAGTTGTGATGGTTTTAAACCTTGTACTTTACTCCTTGATTTTACCAATTAAGATATTAATATTTGTTGTGAGAATATGTAAAATCTGAGATGCTATTATCTCAATCAAATAATGGTAAAAATCACATGAGATTGTATGGATGAGAATGTAATTCATATGATTGAGAGAAAATAAAAAAGGAAATGAACTTTAAAGGGTGTAGAATTAGAGGACTTTAGAGTGATAAACTAAATCCCATAATTTAGTTTATAGTATTAGGGTTAAGAGGTAGAAACCAATTTGCCACCTATTCATGATAATGGTAAAATTATAATTTTATTAATTGTTAGGACTTGGAGGTTAATTTAGTTGGATGATACTAGGGTAGTGGACTTAAGTTAGCAAGATAATAATTCACTTATTTGAAGCCCCTAATTAGAGGTTCATTTAGTTGGATGATAGCATGTTCCTTTAATAAGAATAGATCTCACTTAAATTAACATTTTGATAATTGCAAAGTTACCCATGAAATTGTTAAGGGCTTAGTAGTGAACCAAGCTTAATTCATGATTATTTAACGAGTTTTAGAAAAATAGTATAACTGATCATGAACATTTTGAAAACACTATAAGCCCAACTTTAATCTAGGGTATAAAATTTGTAATGACATTGAGTTTGTTCCTTGAGGCATTCACTCACACAACTTTTAAGTAAAACATTAAGTGACTGTCTGATTACCCCACTCCTGGGATAATTAAAATATCAAGGTACACTGAGCATAGTGTGTATTAATTCATTGAAAATAAACTTAAATTTTGATGATTAATTGACCAATATAATAAGACTAAATAAACTCGAAATGCTTCAAAGGATTTTAAAATTTGTTAAGGCGTTATGCCCCGAACATTTTAGAATCCTTTGGATACTTTGAAGGAAAATTGAACTTATTATTCTTTGTTTAAGGAAATCATCCATTAACACCTTTAAAGATTCATCAAGTTAGGACCTAGGGTTTGGTAGATACACCTTCAACTGTTCTTCTTGCAGTTTATTTAAATTTCCCTCAAAATTAGATATGTGCCTTAAGTTTTAACATTTCAACAAGAGTGCAAGAAGATGATAGGTAAACATTTACATTATTGCAATATAATTTCTTTTCCTTTTACTTTACTACATTTCTTCCTTCTACTTACTTTAATTACAAAACCTTTTTCAAAACTGAAAATTACAAAACCATTTATCAAAATTTAACAACATCTTTCAAAAACAATAAATCAATGATTTTATAATACACCCTTCTGAAATTATGGGAATCCCTCAGATGAGGTAACCTACGGTTGCTAACAAGATCTCCCCAGTTTAAATGAGCTTAACAACTCTTTTAAGCTAAGTAAATTCAAAATAAAATAGCGATATCAGAATGAGGGATTAAAAAATAGCAAATCAATGATTTCATAATACACCCTTTTGAATTTATGGGAGTCCCTCGGATGAGGTAACCCATGGTTGCTAATGAGATCTCCCCAATTTAAATGAGCTTAAGAACTCTTTTAAGCTAAGTTAATTCAAAAGAAAATAGCAATATCAGAATGAGGGAACCGTGGAAGCATAACTGGTGTCACTCTAATCAATTTTAACCCCCCTATATTAATTAAACTGAACTTCTCATTTAAACCTTTTGAACCTTTAGACTTCAGGACTACTACTTCACTGAGGAGCTTGGAGTTAGCACTGTCGGTAGCAAGACAAGTGGATCTACAACAACAATCTTTTACTTAGAATTAACTAACAAGAGATAGGATTTTGAGGTTGTTTGCCTAGTGTAGTATAAATCCTCACTTTATCTTTAAGCCTTTGCAAAATCATGTTGTGCAAATTAAGCCCTAATTACATTTTAGGATTCTGAGGTTGTCTTTCATTACGACATAAATTTTTCAATCTTCCAGACTATTTTTATGATTGTGTCATGCAAATGTAAGCTCTAAATAATAATAATTGGCAGGATGAAAAATATGATAATTTTCTTATCAAAATTGAAGCCAAATCATAGGATAACTTAGGAAGTCGTTGATGTTCTCCTCAAGATCTGTGATAACCCCTAGCTTTTCCCTTTCAAACTATTGAAGACAATATTTTCTGTTCTAAATCAAGAGTTTTCTTAGGTGACCACGGTCATTTGAGATGTAATTAACTATATGGGTTTGCCCTTGTAGGAAACTTTAAGAGCACAACTTAATTTAAACCCTATCTAATCTTTTATATTACATAGGAAAATTTGTCGGTCAACAAAAATGGTTTCGCAAGCCAAAACAGATGTCATAAATTCTTTAGTTTATTTAATAAAACCACACTAGTAAGTAATATGTCTATTCCTTGGGATAACTGTGTCACTTACAGTTTTGCACTCACTTATTTAAACTATCATTTATATGGGATCGATTCGGCCTTATATTTTCAAAAAATTAAATATTACTTTCCAAAATTTAAACATATATTACATTAAATCAAACATCTCTCTTTTTCAATAGCAAACAAGCGACCGATAATGATTAAGTAGGATGCTTAGAATGTGAATTTCTTGGTAATTTATCTTCTTTCAAATGGTGATTATTAATCTTAAAATCACAATTAACATTTCATTATGGCCAACTAAATTGTTAAAACTTTTTGTGAACTTTATGACTTTGGAAAGTTTGTGGTAGAATCAACTAGGTTACTCAAATTAAACTATGGGGTATTTGTTGATATGCCTTGTGGTGAGGTACAAATGTTAGGGAAATATGCTTTGAATGGGTAATCTATGAAATTTAAGAAATTAAGGTTATTTCTATCCAAGCTTCTTTATGCACTTGAGAAAGGGTAAAGATAATTGTTGCACCTATTTTGTCACTAGAATTTTGGTACTTACAACTTTACATTCATGTAATTCACTTAACTCATTACAAGGAAGAGCCTCTTATGCATTTTTTACCTTGCAACCTAAATTGCTACAAGCAGGATTACTTGTTGGATTTAAATTTATTGTTTGTTGTAACACATTCGGTAGCTTTTCATACTTTAACATTTTTAACTTTTTAGGCAAGGACTTAAAACTATGAGAAAACTTTTCTTAACAAAAATTATATCATTCCCTATGGGATAAACCTTTCAGAATATAAAAGCTAACATTACTCATACAACTTGTGCACTTGCATGAGCCCCTAATGTACTGTAGCACCTGGAAGGGGTATCAAAATTGTACTTTAAGAAGGGTATTTTTCTGTTTATTTTGTACGTACAATAGAAAATTAATGTTGGGAAATTAGGAGAAAACCATGGAGCATATATATGCAAAGTGGTACTCATGCCTAGGCGATAAACTCTTGGACACCTAGGTGCTAGTTTTAGCCCTACCAATTTGAGAGGTTGGCACTTAGGCTCAAACCATTGGACTCCTAAGCACTGCGACATGGGTGCCTAGGATCCAGACCCCTTGGGCACTTAGACACTTGTCTATTCCTTAGTAGACAGATAGCTTGGCACTTTGGTGTCAGCCTCTACGCGTTTAGGCGCCAGAAATTGCTTGGAGTAGTTTTTGAAGCTTGGGAATTCAATCATGTGGATTATGTAAAGGATCATGTAGGGATGCAGAAGAGACATGGAAGGCATGGTAAAGAGCCTATAAATAGTAATACATTGCAGACTTAAAGGAGATTCATGCTAGTTGGTTACTTATAGGATTTAGCTTGCTGGAGATAGCCCTTATTCTTGTTCTAGTGTAGAGGAAAGAGTGAGATCTACAGGAGCAACAACTTAGGAATTCAGAAAAGTTTGATTGATTCATCTTTTGGTTGTTGTAAAGAAGTGAAAGCTAAGTTTCTTTATGTACTTTATGTTGTCTTTCAATTGTAATAATTGGATAGTGGATTTCCCTTATTTAAATGAATTTTTTTGGTGTTTTTATCATGCTTCTTGAATATACTTTTTATGCTTCTTTGTGATCATTAAGTAGGATCAATATAATGAGAATTTTATAATATTTTAATTATTTAAAATGGTGATGAGACATCTTCAAGGCTAAATTTACTTTTCATTCTAACCAAGTAAATTTTAAAATATGTTGTGAACCGAATGTCTTGGAAAACTCTATGGTAGAATCAACTACGTTTTTCACATTAATATATAGGCTATAGGGTGATATTACTTTTAGGGGAGGGAAATATGCTTTGATGGGTTAGTTATGGGATTTATGGGAATATTATCATATCGAAACAATCTTCTTTCTATACTCGGAAGAGGGTAAATAATACTTTTGCTCCTATTTGTCATTAAGCTTTTCTACTTTTATTTCTCAATTTTATGAAAGCCTCTTAACACATTACATGGAAGGGCCACAAAGTATTTGAAACTTTTAATATAATTATGATAATTTAGGATTACATTTATAAGATTACACTTTTAATTTATTGAGATACTCTAGGAATACTTGTAGAACTCTAACAAAACCAAAAATTCTGGCTAAAACTAAAACAAATAAGCCAAAATTTTTCCTAACAAGGATTACTTCATTCCATGTGGATCAATATTCCAGACTCTAAAATCTAATATTACTGATACAACTAGTGCAATTATTTGAGCCCCTAGTGTGTTGTTTCACCTAAAACTTGTATTAAGTTTTTAGCATCGTTGTTGGTAAATGACAGTTATTTGACATAGAAAAATTTTAGTTGAATTTTAGGTCTTAGACTTGAAAACTTGTAATGTTTATTGTTCAATTGTTTTATTTGAAAAAAAAAAGAAAAACTAAAAAATTCTTTGTTTGATTGAATATTATTTTTTAGGATTAGGAGTCTTTAGATTGTATTTGGGTAGTTCAAGCCATACTAATCCTGAAATTATAGATGTGTAAAATTAATAAAGTTGATGTTGACCTCACTTTTAGTTGAGGTTTAGTTTTTCCTCTTTAGTAGCTTAAGATATAGCCATAGGACTTTCCTATTGACTCTTCTTAGAATACTAGACATGGAACCCTCACCATTAGAAATTTTACACTCTTGTTGACCTCACTTTTGGTTGAGGTCTAGAAATTTTATTAGTAGCCTAGGTCTAGCCATAGGACTTTCCTACTGACTAGTCTTAGAAAACTAGAAAAGGTACCCTCACCATTAGAAACTCAAAACTCTTCTCTTTACTCAACTTGAAGTTCCACATATTGGTCCTAACCTCTAGCACTTAGTACTTAGGATTGACCCTGGGTGTTGACTTGGAACTAGGGTACACCATATCTTCACAATACATTGGTCTATGACTCATTCAGAATGGTTCTCTACCCAATTGCACTTGAAATGCCCAACTTGGCCTTTTGCCCCTAGGCACCTCCAAATTACCTAACTGCCATTGTGACCCAAATTTGGCCAAAATTCCAAAATTTTTGCCAAAATACCCAAAATTGATCAAAAATCATCCCAAACACTTTGAATATATCCAAATTTGCCAAAACTGACAAAAATGACCAAATTACCAAAATGCCCCTCCTTGGCCCAAAATTCTAAAAATTTGAAAAATTCTCAAAAAATCCCAATACATCCAAACTATTCCCACTTTCATTTTGTCCAACTACACTATGGTCCAATTTGGTCAATTTGACCATCTTTGACCAAAACCCCCAATTAGCCCCAATATTGGCTAACACCTCAAATCTCAACAATTGAATGCCTTAAACTTAAAATTAGCATCCAATTTTTGTTGAAAATACTTTATAAGGTCATTTATGACCAAACACAACAATCAATTTGAGCTTAGCTCAAAGCTAGCTCAAGTTTCACTCAAATTTGACCCTTAGAGGCTGAATTTAGGTCTAAACCCAAACCCATCAAAATTCATACAAATTGACCATCAAATAAACTTCAAAACAACTTACATCCTTCATGAAAGTTGTTCATCATGATGTTTTACATCAAATGCAACAATCAATTTGGACTTATCCCAAAGCTAGCTCAAGTTTGACCCAAGTTTTGCCCTACATGCTTAATTTAGGTCTAAAACCAAACCCATCAAAACCCATCCAAATTGACCACCAAATCTACTTCAAAATAATTTTCTTCCTTCATAAAAAATTGTTAATTATGATGTCTTACACCAACCACAAGAATCAATTTGGACTTAGCCCATGGCTAGCCCAAGTTTGACCCAAACTTAGCCCAACATGCTTAAAATGGGTCAAAAATAAAAAATCCACAAAATTGATTAACCAATTGACCTCAAAATGACTTTCA
>NW_018164937.1:44903-45788 GCF_001263595.1 Phalaenopsis equestris
TTTGAACATTTTTCCAAAGACATAGGAGATCTCTAGACAGAGATCTTAATTTTCTAAGTTTTTATGCATTTTCTATTCAAATAATTATAGAAAATTGTATGTGGCTTAGAAAATTCTACAAAAATTCATATAAGTTCCCTATGGCCAAAGTAGTCTTAGGAAATAATTTCATAATTTTTAAAAATAAAAATATCATTGTTTGAAGCAAATATCAATTTTCTTAAAACATTTAATTTAGAGAATATAAAGATAAAAATCATTTGATTTTTGTTCTCCACTATGCTCTATGAGTCAGAGAACTCACCATAACACATTAAGTCATTAAGTCACAAGCGCCATATTATAAATAAACCTGCATTACCGAAGTTCATACTCCAAGTTTTATAAACAACTTCAAAACAAAGAACAAGGCAACAAAAATAATAAAATTAAGTGAGACAAAGATCTTCATAGAGAATTATTGGTTTTTTGAGAATTTTTAGAATTTGGACAAAAATGACCAAATTACCAAAATGCCCCTCCATGGCCCAAAATTCTAAAAATTCGAAAAATTCTCAAAAAATCACAATACAACCAAACTATTCCCAATTTCATTTTGTCCAACTACACTATGGTCCAATTTGGTCAATTTGACCATCTTTGACCAAAACCCCCAATTAGCCCCAATATTGGCTAACACCTCAAATCTCAACAATTGAATGCCTTAAACTTAAAATTAGCATCCAATTTTTGTTGAAAATACTTTATAAGGTCATTTATGACCAAACACAACAATCAATTTGAGCTTAGCTCAAAGCTAGCTCAAGTTTCACTCAAGTTTAGCCCTACATGCTTAACTTAAGTCTAAATCCAAATCCATCAAAATCCATTCAAATTAACCATCAA
>NW_018164937.1:52753-57459 GCF_001263595.1 Phalaenopsis equestris
GTCACTATGGGGGAAACTCAAGATGAGTCACCCTTAGGACTGCTGAACCTTAGGGTTGACCGTGGTGTTGGTCTAGGGCTAAGGAACTCACTTGCAATCACTTGCACTCACAATCACTCACTACCCTAAACCCGAAACTTCTTTGCTTTGGTCCCTTAATACTTTTAGGAGACTCCTGTAGGTGGTTCCCTAAACCCATTAGCCCTGGGCTAGGGTTTGGCTAAGAACACTACATAGAGGACTCGAAATAGGGTTTCCATTGGTCCATGGCTTATTGATGGTGGTTGGTACCTCAACTCTACCAAGCCACCCAACCTAGCCTTTTGCCCCTAAATTCCCCTAAATTACCTAGATATCTTTGGGACCCCAAATTTGGCAAAAATTTCTAAATCTAGCCAAAATACTCAACTTAGTTCAAAAATCATTTTGAACACATTGAAAACACCCAAACTACCCAAAACCATCAAAATTGGCCATATTACCAAAATACCCCTCCTTACCCCAAAACGCCAAAAATTTTAAAAAAATCCCAAAAATTTCTAAAACCTCCCAAATATTCCCAGTTTCATTTTGCTCAACTATCACATGACCCAATTTGGCCATCTTTAGTCAAAACCTCCAAATTGCCCTTTAAAGGCCCATATTTTCCCCAAATTACCTCAAATGTCTAGCCAATCGGTCTCAATTTACCCCAATTTCAGTTCTCAACTCAAATTCAACTTCAATATGAGCAAAACCAGTCTAGACCAAATCCAAGCTCAATTTGTCCATCATTTGGACCCAATTTTGAGCTAAACCAAAAACCCAATTTTGGCCATTTGACTTGGTTCCACCAAATTGAACATATAGTCCACTCAATTGGCCACAATTTTTGTCGAAAATCCTTCATAACATTCCCATAAATCAAACTTGACCTTCAATTGGCCTTGGTGAAACCTCAATTTCTTTTGATTTCAACCTAAGTCCAAAAGCCCCAAATTTGCCCCAAATTGGCCATGTCTCAAAATCTCACCAAATTAAGAGTCTTAACCCAAAAATTTCCAATCTATACCTTCATAAAAAATCTTCACAACATCTCCCTTGATCATGTGGACCATTCAATTTGGACTTAGCATATGGGTAGCCCAATCTAGACCCATGTCTAACCCAACATGCCCAAGTTGACCAAATTTCAAAAATCCCTCAAATTGACCTACCAATTGAACTCAAAATCACTTCAACCCTTCACCAAAAATCTTCATAACAATCATCTACATAATGTTGATCAATAAATTGGGTTAATTAACATGGCTAACATAGCCAAAACCCAAACTTTGTTCACTTGAACCCACATTGAACCTATGTATTAATGATGGCCTAACTACCCCAAAGTCATTAAATTAACTCCACCTCAACCATTGGTTAGACCCTAAGACTGAGTCAAAACCCATCTAACCACCTAAACTAAGCCATGGACCAAAAGTCCCCAAAATTAAGGGATTTTATTTCCAAAAATGCACATGCTTAAGATACACTTACCAAAACTATACCTTATTGCATTAAGTTGCTTTGATAGATTTCCCTGGATGCCCTGAGCACCTAGCCACCTCCCCCTGTCATGGTCGGCCAGCCTAGTTGTCGGGAAAGCTCAAAACAAAGAGCCACCCCCATGGAACTTCACCCAAATCAACCCTACAAGCCAGCTCAGCCAAACCAAATTGTAGAGCTCCTCTGCCCTCCACCTAAGCACCACAATGCACCCAAACATTTTCCCTGAGAGCCACCCCATGACCATTTTTATAAAAACTCACCTCCACGGCCGTGGGAGGTGTGCTGAAAATTTCTTAGAGAGAGCCCCCCAAACTTCTCACAGAGCTTCTCTGAGATCCCCTCAGTGCAATCCAACCCACTTCCCCCACTGAATTCCACTGTGGAAGCTCAATTTTGAGCTCAAACCTCTGTCAAAACCTAGGAAAAAGCTAATTACACTTCCACAGTCCACCAAACTTCAATTACTTGTGCCCACACCTTCACAACCGAGAAAGAAGCCAAAGCCGCATAAAATCCCCCTCTGAATAGCCTCTACAATAGCTCTAGACCAACACCCAAATCCGGCCATGATCGAAATCATATTTAGGCCTCACACCAAGACCAGAGACTCAATCCCTAGCCTCTTTAGATCACAACAAATGTGTCGAGACCCTCTGATCGAAACTTCACTTCTTAGAGCAAATGTATAAAACTTCTCTTCCTCACGAGCCCATTTTGATTCTTTATTTAATTATGCTCAATTTAATTGCATGATTACCTTATGGATGTGTTCTTCTCACTTAGAAGAGTCCATAGGATAAAATCCCATGAGATTTGTTTGGTTGAGTCTAGGTCGAGATCTTAAGGTTTTAGTGTGGACGGTCACGGGATCACTCTATCAGGGACGATGACGGGGAGCCGTTTGATCAAGTGTGTATCGAATGGACGGAGGAGATCGAGCTGGACATCTCTTCAGAAAATAAATCGCGGGCCGTGTCAGCACTGGGGTGGATGATGACCTCAAATGGGAGCGCGCCGCGTGGAGTTCGGAGCTACCTAGGATCTACATAGCGCCGCGCTATTTAAATAAATAAATAGGAATTTTTTCTATTTATTTAAATACCCCTAACTTAAAAAATTCATATCTTGGTGTAGAAAAATTACAAAAATAAAATAAAAAATACCCTTTTGCTCAGTGAATAGAGGAGAATAATGTGGAAATAATTTTAAGTCCATGTGATGCATATTTTACTTTTAATTAATTAAACACTGATTTAAATCTTTTGATTCTTCATGCATATATGCATTTTATTATAGCTTCGAATTTTAGCATGTTGTTGCCTCTATCTTAGGGAACATTCCTTGATTTTTCTAAAGTCAGAGGAGGTCCCTATACAGAGGATCAGATTTTTTAAGTTTATGTGCATTATTTGGTTAAAATAATCATGGAAATAAGCATTTCGCTTAGAAAAATGCAAGAAAATTTTGTAAGGTTTACTTTAACCAGAAAACCCTTGGGAAAATTTCTCATGAGCCAAGTCATTCAAAATACACGTAATATTTACAAACCCTAAATCACTAATATAATTAATTTTGAAAAATACAAACAACAAAATTACTTGATTTTTGATCTCCACTATTTTTTTAGGCTCCAAAGAACTCACCATAAAAATTTCAAAGCATTTTAAGTTCATTTAATAACTTAAATTGATTTTTCAAGTTAAATAACATTTTTGGCACAAATATGATTTTTAAAAATCAAAATATAACTTGAAAAATTATAAAACTTGGTTTTTTTTAGTTCTCTATGATCAGGGGTATTTTTTAAAATTAAAATGATATTTAAAATAAAAACTTGATTTTTAGTCTATTTTAAATATTTAAAAAATTGAAAATCCTTAAAAATCACAAGAATAATAAAATTCATGAAAATGTTCTAAATTGTTTCCTAAGCACTTAGGAACAATTGGAATATTTTTCCTAGTTTTCTAAAATAAAGATATTGAATTTAAAAGCTTAAAAATGATTTTTAAAGGCTAAATTGGGTTTTCATTAAGAATAATTCCAATAAATCAAATAAAACTCAAAAAAATATAAAATCTTCTCCTATGAGTACTCTAATCTTAGGGAGATTTTTTAAAAATATAAAACTTAATTTTCCTCATTTAAAATATTTTATATTTAATAAAGTCCCCAGAAGTTAAAATAATTGTTAAAATTCAAATAAAATTCAAAAAATCATTAAAATTTGTCCAAATGTTTCTTTGGTCAAGGTCTATCTCCAATAAAAATTTTAAGGGATTAGGATTTACCTTGATCAAGTAAGAAATTTTCTTTGGAAAATCCTATTGTTTTTGCATGAAAATAATTATGTAAATTAAATTAAAGCTTGAAAAATCACATTTTCTCCTCTTATGTCTTAATTGACCCATGAATGAGGTAGGATAAAAATTCCAAAGTCATTTAAATTGAGTTTGAAAAATTATGAAGTGTTAGAGCCTTAGGGACAAATGTGTAATTTTGGAAATTTAGCCTTAATTAACATTTAGGCTTAATTCAAGGAGGGAAATGGGTAACCTCTGATCTTAATTTGGATGTTTGAAATAGAAGGGGTTAATTGGTAGAAACCAACCTCACTTTCTAAATTGTAAAAGAAAAGTTAATAAATTTCTAAATTACTTAAATTTGGAAGTTTATTAAAATAAAATGAACCTAAGGCATAGGGGTATGACTTTTGAAGTCAATAACTAATCAATTTAATACCTCTATTTTGATTTTTTAAATAAAATTCAAATCATGAATCATGACCACCTAAAGCTTAACCTTTTCAAAACTAATTAAGACACTCACCTAGGTCTTAAGGGCTTAGTAGTGAGTTGGCTAAATCAAGTTCATTTAAATGAGGATTAGAAAAGTAAATATCATTGAGAATTAGAACATCTTTCAAACACTGCAAGCCCAATTATAACCAAAATTTTGTTAATTGGTAGAAACCAACCTCACTTTCTAAATTGTAAAAGAAAGTTAATAGATTTCTAAATTAGTAAAATTTGGAAGTTTATTAAAATAAAAAGAACCTAGGGCTTAGGGGTATGACTTTTGAAGTCAATAATTAATCAATTTAATACCCCTATTTTGATTTTCAAATAAAATTCAAATCATGAAATATGACCACCTAAAGCTTAATCTTTTCAAAA
>NW_018164937.1:57619-58629 GCF_001263595.1 Phalaenopsis equestris
TTCCAATAACACTAACTTGCCTCTTTAAGGGTCTTCACCCACATAATTTTCATAATTAAATTATAAATGATAATTACCCTACTCTTAGGGATAATTGAGACATCAATGTTCATTGAGCATTAGAGTGTTTTATAGGATGAATTATTAAGTAACATAATAAGTTCAAAAGAACTAGAGATTTTGTACCAGGTAGCGAGAGAGCAGCACGGACCTGCTTCTTTCTCTAGACCTGTTGGATACCTCGGAGATCTACTAAACTTAATATGCTTTGCTTGACAAATATCATCCTTAATTAAACTCCTAAGGACCCACCAAGATACGACATAGGGTTAGATAGGTCTATAAAACTTTACTTTCATGTTCAATATAAACTTCCTTAACATGCCTTTTGAGTTTCAGGTGGTGGAATGAGAATTTCAGGTGGTGGGTTTCAGGTGGTGGAATGAGAAGACTTGCTAGGTACACTTTTACAGTTTTCAACGTTGTCTTTCTTATACTTTCATACTGTACTTTTAGACCTGCAAACTTGCATGCTAAACAGTGATGCATCCTTGCATGAAAACTGAAACTATCAGGATAGCCACAAAACCAAAACCAAAACCAAAACCAAAACTAAAATCAACCAAAACAAAATTCACCGCCACAACATTCAAAATATAAAACAACTCAAAGTTTAATCACAAACATCACACAAAACTACAATTGCAATTAAATTAAGATGTCTCTATCGGATGATCTTGAATTCCTTGGAAGAGGTAACCTACGGTTGCTAACCACGCTTCCCATGGGTTAGAAAAAATTATGGAACTCATTAAGTTGAGTTTAGAAAGTTCATTTGGACTAAGTGAATCCAATAGAAAATAGTGGTGCCGGAATGAGGGAATCGTAGGATCCTAACCGGTGTCACTCTAATCAACTTTAACATGCCCTCATAAAATTTAAAGAACTTCAACCATAAGGCCACCTGATTTAACATTATAACTTGACACACTAGAAAACTCAAACTCATC
>NW_018164937.1:59163-65950 GCF_001263595.1 Phalaenopsis equestris
GCCGTTATAGGAAGCATGTCCGAACCCAGCTTAATATAAACCCTATTTAATTCTTTATATTAAATAAGAGAAGTTGTCGGCAAATATGAAGGTTTTGCAGACCAAACGGATGTCATATATTCCTTAGTGTATTTGATTAAGCCTCATCCTCAAGTCTTGTGTTTATCCTTTAGGATAGATAAAGGGTTTAGTTACCATTTAAACTCTAAAAAATATGGGGTCAGTTTGATTTCTTATTTTTCTAAAACTAAATATATATGTAAAAATATATATGTAAATTAAAATATATATGTAAATTAAAATGTCCTTCTGAAGCGTTTGATGGGATTTCGATTCCAGTGACCGACAGCTTCTTACGGGCAACTCCAACCAAAAATAGCGCGGACAGTTGGCTCCCCTTTGCAGCGATGCCAAAAACTTGATTAGTTATTTATGAATAATAAAATTGAAGCAATTTATGTTGGGATTCTACACAAGTAATGTATCGTTATCAAGTTATACAAGACTTTCTATTTTAGCTCCAATTATCGTTCCCACGAGTAAGGTGTAACTTTGTAATGGAAATTTAAATCAGGAAATTCACAAAAATAATGAAAATCTACTATAATAATTTTAAATGTTTTAGGAGCTATCAGAACTAAATTATTAACTACTAGCGAAATTGTAAAGCAAAGCTAAGCAATATGTATAACTATAACTACCAAACTTTTTTTCTGTGATGAAGTTATCAAATATGAGAAAGCATATTTCCCACTACAATGAGTTTTTGTTTAAATGAGAGAGATAAATGGTTTTAATATGTCTTGAGCCAAATAGGAGCAATTTTAATTCTCTACCCTCACTCAAGTGTTATAGAGAATTTTTGGCTAATCTTAGTTTTATTCTCTAAATTGTGGTTAGGCTGGGAGGATACCGACTCTCACTCCAGAGCTCCCACTTCCCTTCCCTTGAAAGCTAACTCTCATTTTAGTTCTTAAACACTAAGACCAAATTGCGGATTTTAGTCTGTCACCCTAGAATCTCCAATTCTTTGCCAACTAATATATATATTTCTATATTTATTTGCACTCAATTCCATGAACAAAATACTCCTTCATGGAATCGAATTTGAATCTCACTTTTTTTTTAAACTCAAACTCCATTTCCCGGATAGTATGTTTCACGATAGTATGTTTCACAACAAATGTTTCACAACAAATATTAACATTTCAATTGGCCAAATCAAAAAGTAAGTTAAGAATGGAGTGAAAAAATCATCACAATTTATTTTATACTTTAAAATTGGCACATCCAAATTATCTGGTCATTTCACGATATCTCAGAGTATGGAGAAAGATAAAGAAAACTACTCAGACCTCATGAGAAAAATATGATAACATACAAATTTCATAAATAAAAGAAAGTTTATACAACAATAATAAACAAACACTACTTATCTTTAACTCTTCCTCAAAGCAAATCCCTTGTAGCTCCTCTTGGACTCTTTCTCTCTTTACAGGACTTAATTCTCCCTTCAAAGATGTAGAGAAGAAGAAATCTCTCACTTCTCTCCCTCTCCAACAACTCTTAGGAGAAATCACACTTAGACTCACCACACTACACAATACACAAATGGAACACTAAGAAAACTCAATGACACACTAGTGGACTCCTTTTTCTCATCAATTTCTACTCTAAATAGAGCATAATGTTGGTTTTCCAAGAGGTGTATCAAAAAAACTCTTCAAAAAGATCCAAATTCTTTGAATCTTCTAGAATTTTGCTCTGCACCAACTTCGACGTTGTTGGTGCCCATGATGGCCCCGTTGGTGCCAGTGGCCCAAAATTAATTTATGCTCTCTATCAAATGGAACCATCGGCACCCAGTCTAGTGCGGTTGGCACCCCCGTTGTTCTGGACTCCTTCTAGCTGGCGCCATCTGCGTCCATGCTGGTGCCGTCGGCGATGAGTGTTTCTCTCCAAAACGTCATTTTAACTCCAAATTACATCCTTTTTGCTTCTTTTTTGCTCCAAGTGCTAAAAATCATCAACCTACAATAAAATATGAAAAATAACTTCCTATGAAAAATAACTTCCAAAAATAACTTCCTTTAAAGAGCAATATCACCGAAAACGAGTATAAAATATAGGTCTAAAGTACATATATTATTGATCCCCAAAAACTGCTTATATGCAATAGTATAACAATAATTCTGATTATATTTTTCACTTAAATTTCCTTATTTTGCAACAAATCCAAAAACTTAATCCTGAAGTAATATAAGAATTTCACTTTTAATTTATATTGGGATAATACGTAAGTATACGTATCGTGATCAAGTAATGTAGGACTTTTTGATTAAAACCTGAACATCGAACCCACAGAGAAGATATGAAATATGCACTTTTTGAAAAACTTTCTTTTTCTAAACAGATAATTATTTAAACTAAAAACATTTTCACAGTAAATAAAGTTTAAATATTTTTGATAATTTTAATATTTTGACAAAAACAAAATAAAGTTAAAAAGATAACTTGAGTTTTTGTAGAAGAAAAGCACTAAATATGAAAATATCTTTCTCCTTATCATTAATCAGTAATAAGTATAGGAATTCAGTTGTGGAAGTCTGCATATTGTGTGTGCCAAATAAGAACAATAATATTCTTTACCCTTACTAGAGATGCTATAAAGAACATTGGCTAATTTAAAGTTTGAATATTTTTGAAGACCGGTTAGGCAAGGAAGATAATAGCTCTCACTCTAATGTTCCCATGATTCCCCCCACATGGAGGCTAACATTTCATATCAGAACTTAAAACAATAAACCAAGTTGGGGGCTTTAACCTGTCACTTTAAAGTCCTCTAACCCTACACCCTTCAATGAATATTTCCCTATTTATTTGCACTCAATCATATGATCTACATTCTCATTCATACAACCTCATGTGATTCCTTCCATATGTTGACTGAGACAATACCATCCCAGGTCTTACATGTTCTCACGACAAATTTTAACATCTGGATTGGCCAAATCAAGAAGTAAATGATGTACATAGATTTAAATCATCACAACTTCTTCCAACATTAAAGATCAATACTCTGCACAACTTCCATCCAACACTTAATTACTTATCATTTTAAGATGAAAGATAAAGAAAACTACTCAAAATCCATAGAGTCATTGTCAAACCATCAACAAGTCTCAATTAAAAGCAAAAGTAGTCTAAAAAAAAATAAAAACTTATCTCATGTTCTCCATCAAACTCTTGAAGTTTCTTTGAATCTCTTCTCTTTTATAACACTCTCAATATAAAGATAAAATAAAATGGATAAATATGTGGTGCCTGAAAATCTCTCCAACTAACTCCCCAATTTTAGAACTTTCAAAACTTTCCCAGTACTTTTTGGACCTCTTTCAAAGTCCCAATCTTCTTTCTCTTATAATTCTCTAAAAGATGCCTTGATATCTCTTCAAAATGTGTCTTGATTCAATGTATTTCCCTCAAGAGATGCATCCTTTCACACTAATTTTTATCCATGGTGGTTGTAACCACCTATTAAGACAATAGGTGCCTCAAATACCTCTTCAAAATTTGAAAAAATTGAATTTTCTCATCCAATAACAACCACTGGCGCTTAAGTGTGGGGCTTCTCGCGCTTAGGCGCGACCTTCTATGTTTACCCGATGCTTAAGCGCCCAATCTGGAGCTTAGGTGCTAAAACACTCTGCATATTTTTCGCTTATTTGCTCCAAATTTGATCCTTCTTTACTCCTTTAAGCATTTTTCACCTTTTTACTTGTACGTGAAAGAAAAACACAAAAATACCTTCCATTAAAGTGCAATATCTAAAAAATAGGTATAAAATGTGTTTAAAAATACTATATATTTTTGGCGTATCAAAGTCCCCCAAACTTAAAATGTTGTCCTCAAGTGATGCTTCAATCTTTAAAAACTAAATATGTATGATATGTATATGAGTTTCTTTAGGAATTTTTAAAATTAAGATTTAGAAATATAGTAGTCCAATTTAGAAAAAATATTTAGTAAATGAATCCAACTTAATGTTTAGAAATTTCTAATGTTAAGAAAGATGAAAAATATGAGTTCCTATCTAATTCAGAAATATTGCAAGTCTTCTAAATTTAGAATTTAGTTCTTTTATTATCTCCACTTAAAAATTTTTATTAAAAATAATTTTACTTACTATATTATATCTATAAGCTTAATATTTTCTCAAGTCTTATACTTTAAAAAAGATCAAATGTAGAACTATTTTTTGATTAGGCACTAATTTTCAAGCTTCTCCTCCCTTATATATATATTTTTTCTTTTTCTTTTCTCTTTTCTTTTTCTTTTTCTCTTCTTTTTTTCTTTTCTTTTTAGGCAAGGATTATTATATCCGAATAGGCCTTTAATAATTTTTAATTCTACTTTTCCTTTCCTAAAGCAAAGCCTTGATACAAAAATTTTACTTATAAATATAATAATATCTTTGAAAATTATTTTTAATAAAAGAAATTTAAGTATTAAAAGTAAAAGTCTATATTTCTAAAATTTTCAAAAATACAATGTTTCTTACTAAAGATAGTTACTTATATTAATCATTTTCTACACTAAAAACTTTTAACTTAAAGTTTTTCTTCATTACTCAAATTTTCAACTAAATTCTCTTACTCATTTCAAAAATTAAAAAAACTATTAACTAACACAAAAATTACAATACAATTAAAAATAAAAGTCTCACACATCACAATATCTAAACAAGTACACAAACATACATGTCTCAAGTCCATAACATGAAAACACATCACATCACAATTCTCACTTAATCATAAAAGTCCAAACCACATCACATAGTTCAAATCAACACACAGATGCAAATGTAGCAATCCCAGACCACATAGTTCATATTATATTACAATCATAAAAATAAATCTCTCAGTTCTACTCCTCATCCTTTGAATCACTGCTATCTCAAACTTTTGCAGGCTCATAATCAGGGTATCTAGGATATGGAGAAAAGTGCACTCCTTGGTTACCCCTAATGAGGCTCTCCAAAGATGAGTGAACTTTGTCTTCATAACCACCTTTTAGCCTATTATACCTATCAGTATGCACCAAAAAATTGACAACGACGTTATATATGCTTAAAAATACAAGAATTTGATATTGTTGCTAAAAGAATTAAGTCCCCAGAAACGACGCTAAAAACTTGATGCGGTTATAGATTTAATAAAAAATGTGTATAAAATATTCAATAATTGTAAAGTCACACTTATCAACGCAAGTATACGTATCGCTCAAGTAATACAGGACTCTAATGGAGTCCTGGATATCAATCCCACAGGGAGTAATACTAGAGGGCTATGAACTAGGATTTAGAAAATCAATACTTAATCACAACAATATAGTTTAAATTGCTTATTTGTCACTAATAGGCAATTAAAATAAATATGTAATTTTAACAAACTCTTAATTAACTAACTCTACTATAAAGTTTCTAATGTGAAGTTCAATATATAAGAAAGCATTCTTCTCCTTATCAACAAATTAAAGTAAATGGATAAAGTGAATTTGTTCAAATAGTATTGTGCCAAATAGGAGCATATCTATTCGTTACCCTTTGGTCCAAACATAATGCTTGTTTTCTGAATCTGCGGCTAGGCTGGTAGGATACCAGCTCTCACTTCAGAGCTCCCGCGTTCCCCTCACTTGAAGGATAACATATAAACTTCAGCACCCAAACGATAGGACCGAATTGAGAATTTTAGTCTGTCACTCTAAAATCTCCAATTCTACGCTCGATAATTTTATTTACCTATTTATTTTGCACCCTACTTTTAAGGACTTTGACCCCCATAAATCTTGGATGTATATTCACTTTAGTTGTGAAACTCAACATATTTTAATAAATCAGTTAGCCAGATTGAAAATAAATTAAGATCGAAGTGAAAAGATCATCACAAAAACTTTAGCATTCTCATGGCTCAACCAATTCAAATCACCATTTCATAAAATCTCAAGACAAGGAGAAAGACAGAGAAAACGACTCAGAACTCATGGAGAAGATACGACAAAACCTAGAACTTATATATAAAAGCAAGGTCATACAAACTTCAATAAGTAATTACCACTTATCTATATTTCCTCCACAAGCAAACTCCTCGAAGTTCCTTTGAATCTCTTCCTTTCGTTACAACACTCATAATTCTTTTTCGAAGCGACAACGAGGAAGAAATCTCTCACTTTCCCTCCACTCTTACAATCTCTCAAAGAATTACTCATAATACTAACTCATCTCAAAGAATTACTCATAATACTAACCCTAAATTAAACTCTCTACACTCTACAAACAACAAAAACTCAGCGGATACCACCATAGGGGTCCTCTTTTTTCGGCCCAAATGTTGTTCTTAAAGTTGTAGAAAAGTTTTCCAAGTGTTGCCTCAGCGTCCCTTCATATCGATCCTGTGTGAATGCACCTGTTAAGAGAACCGCCGTTCTCGCCATTGGCGGCCTCGATGGCGTCGTCGGTAGCCTTCTAGAATATTTGATTCTGGACTCTTAGGAAAAACCCGCCGTCGGTGCCGTTGGGCTCGCTGTCGGCGCCCTAGATCAAATCTTCATATTTTGGTCCTTTTTGCATCTTTTTACTCCAATGACCATAATTCAACATACCTGCAACAAAACATCAAAAATACCCTTCTTTAAAGTGCAATATCATCAATATTAGTATAAAATAGGTATGAAAATCTCAACATATTTTTCTTTAGTCAAAATCCCCCAAACTTAACTATTACTTGTC
>NW_018164937.1:66473-69050 GCF_001263595.1 Phalaenopsis equestris
TTATACTAAATATCTTAATCTACAAAATTAATTTTCCTTACAAAAATATTCCTTTAAATCTACCATAATATTTAAATATCTATAAAATATAGTTATCTGAATTAAATTCACTACAAAAAATCATATTAATAATTTTTGAAAATATTAAAATTGAGAACATCTAATAGTTAATCTTTTTCTTCCCTCCCCTAAACTTAAATTTTTCAATATGGAAAGATACGGGTGGAAAGAAAATTCTAAATATAAATCATACCTCAATACTTTAGGCATTTTCACAATTCTGAAATTTTTACAGTTCCTTCGCAAAATTTTAACTTCAACTGGTTTGTAATATTAGGAGCTTTCTATAAATATAAATCATTAGAGATTTTGCTGGGTAATGCAATTTTGAAATAAGTACAAAACTAAACATTATACAAACACAATATTTTGCTAACACATCCAAAATACTAAATGCACAATACTAAACAAAAAACAATTACAAATATATTAAAATGCAAATAAAAATCACGTCACATTACAATTTTACAAAGTACTAATCAACATCTATTATAACTATTCATGCGAATTTCAACTACCACACTAAACATTTATACAATAATTAAAAACTATCCAATTACAGCATAAAACTAAAAATGACAGTACAAACACATAAACATCTATCTCTATTACAAAATTACAAAAATAAAAGTACATCAATTACTATCATATATCAAAGCCCCATACTATATCCTCGTCTCCCTGGTCTGCAGGTAGATTGGGCTGATACTGAGTATAACGGGGGCATTCAGAAAAAGTAAGATCAGGCTCACCTCTGTAGTGTCAGGCCTGAACTTCGTAGTAAGCTACTTCAAAGTCAGAATGCCTTTGTAGGTACTCACTATCATAATCATGTCTACGTTCTAATTCCCCAATTCTTTTCATTTATTTGCTCTATACTCTGTCGCTGCAAGGTTAACTCATTCATTAAATCATTTAGGGTAGGGGAGCTAGAGGAAGGAAGGTCATAACTAGTAGAGGGGATATCTCTACTAGTAGAAGGATCTTGACTCCTACTCCCAGATCTCCATTTTTCATGGGATTCAAATTAGCTTTACTAATGGGTTTCATAGGGTAAACCCATTCTTCATCATCTCCGGCTTCAACTCCAGAAAGTTGGCAAAGTGCATAAATATGCCATGAATTTCTTCCAATTATTTTCTCCACACTCTCAATTTTTTTCGGATCTTCTCAACGTGGAAGAAATTCAAGGAGAAAATCAAATCTTTTTAGGTCGGAGTGAAGCTCTTACCGAGAGATGATAAAATTCGGTGTCGAAATGCTTTGAAATCACCATGAATCCAAGATCTTCAAGTCCTAGATCAAAATTTTTTTTTTAAGAGGAAGGAGATGATGAATAGTGGCGGTTGACTGGTCAAAATAGCGGTTAAAAGTGTTTTTTTCGGGATCTCAATGGTGGCGGGGTCTTCAGCATCGTTAGCGAGTTCTATTGAATTAAATAGCCTATGTCTCAGGAATAATCCACCATCAGTGGCGTCGATGACGCCGTCGGGGAGATTTTCAAAATTGGTTCAATTTCAAGCATTCAAAATTGGTTCAATTTCAAGATTTTTGCGATTTTGATCAATTTCAAGCCTCGACGACATCCGTTCAATCATTCTAGACATAAATTTTAAGTGATTAAATGATGCACTAACCCAAATAAACATTCACAACACAAAACCTTACAATAATATATATATTCCAAGAGTTACAGTACACGTTACACGACACACATAAGTTTGGTATTTTCTCAACCTCAATACATTAATTCAACGTCGCTATCCAAGCCACAACACTCTAAACGCTGAAAATAAACATTCTATGCTCAATCTCAACTATACTGAGATCTAAAAGAAAATTTAGAAAGTGACCTAAGCACATAAGTTCAAATCAAATCACAAACTTAGACATACAGGTGGCAAAAGTAAATCTACTACAAACTAACTATAATTTCAAACAAAAACACTATAAACACAATAAAAATAAAAATAAAGATAACTAAGGGTTGCCTCCCATAACGCACTTGGTTTAAAGTCGTCAGCTCGACCTATTCATGTATTACTCAGGTTGACTGACCATTAAAACCTCTTTAAAATTTGGTCTTTTACCCTTAAAATATGGCTTTAATCTATGTCCATTAATTTTAAATCTATTCCAGTGCTTTTGATCTTCAATTTCAATAGCTCCGTAAGTATAAACTCGAGTCACAGTAAAGGGTCCTAACTAACGAGACTTCAATTTCCCAGGGAATAACTTCAGCCTTGTATTGTAAAGCAAAACTTCTTATCCTAATTCAAAGTTCTTCTGATTAATCTTCTGATCATGCCATAAAATTTAGTTTTGTCATTATCATAAGATTCATTTCTTAATTCTTCCAATTCATTTATTTGTAACAATCTCTTCTCACCAGCATCTTTCAAATTATAATTGAATTCTTTAATCGCCCAATATGCTTTATGCTCCAATTGTACTGGTAAGTGACAAGCCTTTGCAAAAATTAATCTGTAATGAGTCATTCCAATAGGAGTTTTATAA
>NW_018164937.1:69296-75285 GCF_001263595.1 Phalaenopsis equestris
ATTTTTCATTAAAAATCTTGAAACACTTTTAGCATCACAACGAGGTAAAGCTTATGCTTCAATCCACTTTGAAACATAGCCTACCAAAATTAATATGTATAAGTTTTCAAATTAAGGAATAAATGGTCCGATGAAATCCAATCCCCAAACATCAAAGACCTCAACTTCTAACATGAAATTCAGAGGCATTTCATTTCTTTTAGATATATTACCCACTCGTTGGCATCGATCACAAGTTTTTATGTATCTGTAAACATCTCTGAAGAGAGTAGGCCAATAGAATCCAGCTTATAAAATTTTATAAGCGGTTTTATCAATCCCAAAATGTCCTCCAAATTCATAATCATGACATTTTTGAATGATTAGTTCAGTTTCTTCATAAGGTACACATATTCTCATAATAAGATCCTTATGTTATTTATATAAATAAGGCTCATCCCAAAAATATGCTTTCGCATTATGAATGAATTTTCTTTGTTGTTGCAATGTCAGCGTAGGTGAGAAAATATTACTTACAATATAATTAACAATATCAGCATACCATGGTATTTTCCACTCACTAACATTATAAAGTTGTCCGTCAGGAAAACTGTCTGTAATTTTATTATCTGCATCAGATAATTCATGGTTTTCTAATCTTGACAAATGATCAGCAAATTTGATTATTAGTTCCCTTTCTATCAATAACTACAAGATCAAATTCTTGTATCAATAATATCCATCCAATCAACCTTGGTTTGGCATCCTTCTTTTGCATCAGATATTTAATAGCAGAGTGATCAGTGTGCACAACACATTTAGTCTCAATTAAATAAGATCTAAATTTATCAAAAGCATACACAATAAATAGTAACTCTTTTTCAGTAATAGTATAGTTAATTTGAGCATCATTAAGAGTTTTACTAGCGTAGTATATAACTTTAAAAATCTTTTCATACATTTGTCCAAGAACAGCTCCAATAGCATAATCACTAGCATCACACTTCAGTTTGAATGGTTTCTCCCAGTTAGGTGAAACTGTAATAAGGGCTGTGATTAGTTTTTCTTTTAATTACTCAAAAACATTTAAACAGTTTTCAGTAAATTCAAATTTCTTGTCCTTTTCTAAAAGTTGGCATAGAGATTTAGTAATTTTTGAAAAATCTTTAATATAACACCTATATAAACTAACATGTCCAAGAAAACTTCTAACCCCTCTTATATTAGTAGCAGGTGTTAATTTAGATATAACTTGAATTTTTTTAGGGTCTGCTCCCATACCATTTTCCAAAATTTTATGCCCTAACACAATTCTTCCTGTAACCATAAATTGACATTTATCCCAATTTAGAACTAAATTAGTTCTTTTGCATAACTCTAAAATTTTTTCAAGATAATTTAAGCATGCGTCAAATGATGTTCCAAATACAATACAATCATCCATAAACACTTCTAATCCATCATCAATTAACTTACTAAATATAGACATCATACATCTCTGGAATGTTGCAGGTGCATTGCATAATCTGAAAGGCATTTTTTGAAAAGAAAAAAGTTCCAAAAGGACTAGTAAATGTTGACTTTTCTTGATCCTCAGGAGCAATAAGATTTTGATTATAGCCGGTATATCCATCTAAAAAATAAATATATTTGTGCCCAGCAAGTCTATCCACTATTTGGTCTAAAAATGGTAAATGGAAGTGATCTTTCCTAGTGGTAGTGTTTAATTTTCTTTAGTGATTCCATTAATAGCAGCTAAGGTCCAACAAAAAACTTTCTTATATCTTTTTAATGTATCCAAAAGTCTTTGCTCTTGCAAATCATTTAACTCTAAAGATATAATATTAGGTAATGTAGATGAGTTTCCTAGAAACACATAGTTCAAGTGGTTATGCAATATTCTTAACTCAAGTTCAGGTGATTTTATAATTGACGGAACTAGATTCTTATCAGCATTTCTTGTAATATCGAGCAACTCAAATCTTTCTTGAACATAATTTAATTTTTCATTTTCTATTTCGTCCAAAATAATTTCATCTTTGTCTTCAAAATGTTCTTACTCTTCAAAATGTTCTTTAAAATGCTCGTACAATAGATGTTCACTAATTTCCATGCGAAAACATTCATTATCTTTTTCAACAGCAGAGTATTTCATAGATTTCGCAATGTTAAAAGTTACTTCTTGATTGTTAACTCTCATAGTTAATTCTCCCTTATGAACATCTATCAAAAAAGGTCTCCCTAAAATTATAGGTATTTCTTTATCTTCCTCCATATCTAAAATAATAAAATCCACAGGAAAGATAAATTTATCAACTTTTACTAACACATCTTCTATAACTCCCTTAGGATAAGTAACTGAATGATCCACTAACTGAAGAGTTACAGAATTAGGTGAGACTTCTCCTAATCCTAGTCTTTTAAAAATTGATAGAGGCATAAGATTAATGCTGGCTCCCAAATCACATAAAGCTGTTCCATAAAATTATTCACCGATAGCTCATGGTATAGTGATACTACCTGGATATTTTAATTTTTCAGGAAGCTTTTTCTGAATAATTGCACTACACTCTTCGCTAAATGCAACAGTCTCATTATTAATGAACTTCCTTTTCTTGTTCAAAATATCTTTCATAAATTTCACATAATTGGGCATTTGCTCTAAAGCTTCTACAAAGGGAATATTTACCGTTAATTTCTTAAGAATTTTTAAAAATTAGAGAATTGTTTATCCTTTTTGTGTTGCTTCAATCTTTGAGGAAATGGTGGTGGAGGTTTGTCCATAGTAATTTTCATTGGTGTAAGTGGATATTCTAAATCTGGGTATTCATGATCCTTTTCTTTTTCTGCATCCACTATCTCTGTTTTAGTTTCCATTTCTTTCTGTACTCTTACTTCCATCTTTTCCACTTCATAGTTGTATCTCTTTTATCTGTTCTTTTCCTTGATCTTTATAATTTGGTTCTACAGTACTAGGAAAAATTTCCAATGTTTGGTTACTAAGCGCAGTAGCGATATGCCCCAATTGGTTTTCACCCCAATTGGGATATGCCCCAATTGGTTTTCAATATTCTTGATAGCAGTTCTTTGATTTTGTAATTGGTTTCCTTGAATTTGTAATTGATTTCTTTGATTCTGCAATTGTTGGCCCATGTTTTGTATCATCTCTTCCATAGACAACTTGTTTTTATTTAAATTGAGTGTTACTGTTAAATCTTGGAGGATAAGAAGGTCTATAATTAACATGTCCTTGGTTGGATGAATTTCCAAATGGGTTCACTGGGTTGTTCGCCCATTGTTGATTTGTAGAAGAATTGTTATTCCAATTAAAATTAGGATGATTCTTCCAACCTGGGTTATAATAGTTTGAAGAAGGATTGTTGGGTCTATTGTTAATCGCATTTAGAGTCTCACACGAAGGTTGAACATCCACAAGTTGCCCAGATGAATTCTCTTCCATTCCATCATAGAAGGTGTTGGAGAATAATTCATTCCATAATGATCTAATTTCTTTGATATTGCAGCAATCTATGAAGCTAACATAGCTATTGCATTAGAATCATGGATACTAGCTACTCTTTTAGGATTTGCCCTTTCAGAGGGCCATCGAGAATTGTTGGTAGTCATCTCTTCTATTAACGAATAAGTCTCATAAAAAGTTTTGACATTAAGGAACCACCAGCCGCAACATCTGTAATCGATCTGAGAGATCCCACTAATCCGTTATAAAAAGTTTGAATTATCAACCAATCTGAACCAATCTGGTAATTAATGAATGATGAGGGTACTTCCTAAGAAGATCTTTAAATCTCTCCCAAGCTTCATATATCAATTCTCCATCAATCTGACAAAATGATGTTATGTAATTTCTAAGTAGCAGTTTTAGATGGAGGCAAATATTTAGATAGAAATTTCTGTGAAAGTTCTAATAGATCCAGATGCTAACAAATTTAACCACATCTTAGCCTTATCTCTAAGTGAAAAAGAAAAAAGTCTAAGTCTAACAACATCGTTTGAAACTGTCACATTTAAAGGTAGCGTAAAGTTCTAAAAAACTAGTGAGGGGTAAATTAGGATCTTCATTTGGTGTACCTCCGAATTAATTATTTTGTACTATTTGGATAATAATAGGTTTAAGCTCAAATGAATTAGCAGCTACAACAGGATTTTGGATAGGTAAGTGAATTTCATCTCCTGTAGGATTCACATCATCTCGTAAAGGTCTAGGTTGATGTTCATTTCTATTCCTTGATTTTTCACTTTGTTTTCCATTGTGTCAGGATTTCTAGGTTCTTTTCTTAATTTTCTAATTCTTATAACAATGCGTTCTAATTCTGAATCATAGGGTATAAGATTTTCAGGTCCAAATTTATGCATACAATTGAAATCAGTACACAGAAAACAGTTAACTAGATATGAAAATAAGTTGCAATTTAAGTAAAAGTTTTCTAACAGTCCTAATTTGTCCGTTACTCTAGTTATGATTTTTTTACTCGAAAACGGCACCAAAAACATGACAGCGACTTTATATATGCTTAAAAATACAATACTGTTGCTAGAAGAATTAAGTCCCCGTCAACATTGCCAAATACTTGACAGTGACTTTATATATGCTTAAAAATACAAGAATTTGATACTGGTGCTAGAAGAATTAAGTTCCTGGCAACAGCGCCAAAAACTTAACAGTGGTTATAGATTTGATAAAAAATGTGTATAAAATATTCAATAATTGTAAATTCACACTTATCAACGTAAGTATATGTATCGCTCAAGTAATACAGGGCTCTAATGGAGTCCTGCATATTGATCCCACAGTGAGTAATACTAAAGGCTACGAATTAGGATTTAGAAAATAAATACTTAATCACAACAAAGTAGTTCAAATTGCCTATTTGTCACTAATAAGCAATTGAAATATATATGTAATTTTAACAAACTCTTAATTAACTAATTCTACTAATAAAGTTTCTAATGTGAAGTTCAATATATAAGAAAACATCCTTCTCCTTATCAAGAAATTAAAGTGAATGGATAAAGTGAAATAGTTAAAATTGTATTATGTCAAATAAGAGCATACATATTCTTTACTCTTTGGTCCAGGCATAAAGAACAATGACTAATCCTATGCTTAGTTGCTGAATCTGCGGCTAGGCTGGGGGGGCTCACTTCAGAGCTCCCACGTTCCCCTCGCCTGAGGGCTAACATCTACACTTCAGCACACAAACGATAGGACCGAATTTAGGATTTTAGTCTGCCACTCTAAAAATCTCCAATTCTACGCCCGATAAGTTTATTTCCCAATTTATTTGCACCAACTTTCAAGGACTTTGACCTCCCTAAATCTTGGATGTAATATTCACTTTAGTTGTAAAACTCAACATATTTTAATCAATTAATTGGCCAAATTGAAAGTAAATTAAAATCTAAGTGAAAAGATCATCACAACTTCTTTAACATTCTCATGGCTCAACCAATTCAAATCACGATTTTACAAAATCTAGATACAACAAGAAAGACAAGAAAACTACTAAGAACTCATGAAAAAGATACGAGAAAACTTAGAACTTATATATAAAAGCAAGGTCATACAAACTTCAATAAGTAATTACCACTTATCTCTAATTCCTCCACAAGCAAAATCCTTGAAGTTCCTCTGAATCTCTTCCATTCTATACAACACACAAAATTCTTCTTCGAAGCGCCAAGGAGGAAGAAATCTCTCACTTTTAAATCTCTCACTTTTCTCTCACTTTTCCTCCACTCTTATAATCTCTTGAAGAATTCCTCACAATACTAACCCTAAATTAAACTCTCAACAAAAACTCAACAGACACCACCACAAGGCTCCTTTTTTCTCAGCCCAAATGTTTTTCTTAAAATTGTAGAAGAGTTTTCCTAAAGTTTGCTAAGCGTCCCTTCAAAAATTGTCCACATTCAATGCACATGTTAAGAGAACCACCGTCGATGGTGCCGTCGGGGGGCCTTTCTAATTATTTTTTCTCAAATCTCG
>NW_018164937.1:75295-79224 GCF_001263595.1 Phalaenopsis equestris
ACTCTATTTGATTCTGAACTCTAGGGAAAAACCCGTCGTCGGCGCCCTAGTTCAAATCTTCATATTTTGGTCCTTTTTATTCCAAATTTGCTCCTTTTTTCATCTGTTTGCTTCAATGACCATAATTAAACATATCTGCAACAAAACATCAAAAATACCCTTCTTTAAAGTGAAATATCATCAATATAAGTGACATCAAAAATACCCTTCTTTAAAGTGAAATATCATCAATATTAGTATAAAATAGGTTTGAAAATCTCAACATATTTTTCTTTGGTCAGTATGCTCTGCTAAACACTCTAAATTTGGTACCCTATCAGTGGTAAAATTAAAATTATCCATTATCTCTACAATAATTGATCTTGGGTCTCAGTAGACTCACATTTAGATGTAGAAACACATGAGGTAGATGGTATAGATGAAGAAGTAGTAGAGGTAGAAGCATCAGACGTCTCCATTCCATAACTTCTAGAAAATCCTTCTCTCCAGCCAAAATTTGATTACTCAGAATAAGTCTTCACATTCACCTTAGTGATGGGCTTTAGAGGTAACAACACTTCCTCCCACCTATCATTTTTAACTCCAACCTGCTCACACAAATAAAAGATTAAGGAAGCAAATCTCAGACCTGTAGTAGTAACGACAGTGGCAGAACTGTTGATAGTCTGACAAATCAAAGCTCATATGTTGATGAGCTTTCCTTCCTTGATACAATAATTTAGTGTCGCTCTCTCTCTGGTCACTTCACTAAGATGATTTGTTGGTAGCAGACAAGCAGAAATAAAATAGTGTTAGGCCTTTGAAGTTGCACATAACTTTGAAGTTGGGAAATTGAATCTCCTCTCATTAGTGATCTTCCAAAGTCCTCTCCCAATAGTCAAGTAAGAAATAATCTCGTCTAACTCCGCTTCAGTCGTACTATAATTTTCATAAAGACATAATGTAACAGGTGACAGATGACAAAATAAGATGATTACCTCTAGTGAAATGGTACCAACTTTCCTCGAACTATGACTCTATTCTCCTCAGCCTCAGGGAGGTTTGCATAGAACTCCCTAACAAAATAAATAACTGCCACAACAGAGAAACAACAAAATTGTACACACTATTAGCAAATGATCAAATCCTCTACGTCTCCACCTGGATTCCTAAAACACTGCTTCTGAATCAGTTTCGATGATTGCAATGGATCACTGTACCGATCCTGAGCCTTTGAACGAACAAATTTACTCGAATCGAAAGGGCTCTTTCCTTTGCTTCCTTCATTCTTGGTGCCATTCTACAAATTTTATAAATTCTAAAATAACTTCAAAAATCAAGTCTAAATTACTAAACTAAACTTCCAAAGTATAATCTACACTTCCCATGCAATTTTCATAGATCTTTTTCTCATTTTCACCATGAATAGTGAATTTTTGAATTTCTCCAAATGTGCTCAAAATGCATGGTGAAAATCCAAAATTTTTGCATAGAAGTAAAGCCCTTACCTCAAGGAACTTAGATCTAGCAAATTTCACTTGATTCCACCAAGAAATCTTCACTTTATATGTGCTCTAGCCTTCCAAAATTACAAACTCAATAGTTTGAAGGTGACGGTGGCATTAAAAATGGTGATTTTCGGGCTAAAATTTCACTTTAAACTATTCGCGAACCAGTTTTCATGAACCGGTGCTTATTCGTGGGTAAATGGTGCTTAAGAGCCTACCTCTCGGGTTGGCTCATGCTTAAGTGCGAGTTGTGGGGCTTAGGCGCCAGTGCACGATTTTCAAATTTTTTAAATTAAAGTAAAATGCACTATTTACTTAAGTAAACCACCCCTAAATGGTCTCATAGCACTTAAATGACTATTTTCAACTTCCAATAACTCCCCTCTCTCTAAAAATTCTCCATAATAATTATTTCAATTTGATGCTAAAAATAACACAATTTTTCAGCTAAAAATAACACAATGATGCTAAAAATAACACAATTTTTCACACAAAAAAACTTATATTAATTCACAAACAAGTACAAATACTTTTAAACAGTTAATTCTCACTCCAAATATTCTTGGATGAGGAAGTTTTCCTAAATACAAATTTACAACAATCATTACACATAATGAAGTCATAAATACTACAATAAAACTTAAACAGTAAACCACATGAAAACAACTACTTCTAACTCACAAGTTCTAACACTAAACTTAATTCCATTCTTCATTCGAAGGAACAAATTTCTATCTTAAGGAACAAATTTCGAAGGAACAAATTTCTATCTTTCATTAGTCTCTCCAAGAATATAGAGTTGATAAAACGGATGGTGCTAACGAGCTCTGAAACTATCTTCTTCAATCCACTTCTGCTTTATGAACATCCCCTTATTCCCTTCCTCTATATAACTTATATGGCTAATTTGCATCTTCAATTGCCATCCAAAAAGCTCTAAATGTGCATGAAACTCAAGTACTTTGGTCTCCAATAAAGCTATAGTGTTCTCCGTTTGGTTGATCTTCTCTGATATCCCTTCAATACGAACAGCTAAGAAATCGTTGTACATTTCTTATGCACTTTGACTAATGAACCTTTTCCTCATGGTTTCTTCCTTCTTCTTCAAATCCTTCTCCCATGAAGACATTTTCTCTAAATCTCACTTTCTCTTAGACTTTTAGAGCTAGAAATGATCTAGAGTGAAATTCCTTCACAAAACCCTTCTATTTATAGGCCTAAATCCTTCCAATAACTCCTACACACTTTTAGAAACTACCTTAGCACATTTTTACAAACTAATTGGCCATTAAACCTTCTAGATAATTAATTTCACACATGTATTTAAACTGCCGCACTTAAGCGTCGGATCTGGCGCTTAAGCGCCAATGCCCATTTTTGTACTACTTTGGAGGGAGAAATCTGCAGCTCTTAAAATCCAAATTCTCATTCTAACATGTCTTGGTCTTAAAATCTTTATTAACACATAATAGTTTCAAAAAAAATACTAACATCCAAATTCTCGTTTTAACAAGTTGAAATCACTAATTTAAGTCTTAAAATCAATATTAACAGATAATAGTCTCAAAAATATTACCCTAATTTTCTTAATCACACATAAAATAACAATAAAAACAAAAACATACTGATGCTTATGGGTTGCCTCCCACAAAGCGCTTGGTTTTACGCTGTCAGTCCGACGTAACCAGTGCTTACTCTGGTTGACACAACATCATTCCATCATTAAAATTCTGCTGATCCCCTATATAATAAGGTTTCAGTCCATGTCCATTCACTTTAAAGATTTTCTCAGATTTAAGATCTTTAATATCAACAGCTCCATAAGGATAAACTTTTTTGTAAGAATCTTTGGATCATGCCACATTTTCATCTTTTCTTTATAAATTTTGGCACTTTCATAAGATTCATTTATTATCTCTTCATGCTCATTTAATTGTAATAATCTTTTCTCACCAGCATCTTTCAAATTATAATTAAACTCTTTAATTGCTCAATATGCTTTATGCTCAAATTCAACTAGTAAGTGACAAGCTTTCCCAAATATTAGCCTATATGTGGACATTCTTATAGGAGTTCTGGTGTTGCCCTGGCTGAAAGTTTTTAGTAAGAATCCTTTAATCATGCCACATGATCATCTTTTCTTTGTAAATCTTAATACTTTCATAAGACTCGTTCCTTATTTCTTCAAGCTCATTTAATTGTAATAATCTTTTCTCACCAGCATCTTTCAAATTATAATTGAACTCTTTAATCGCACAATATGTTTTATGCTCAAGTTCAACTGGTAAGTGACAAACTTTCCTAAATATTAGCTTATAGGGGGACATTCTTATAGGAGTTCTGTGTGCAGTCCTATAAGCCCACAAAGCATAGTCAAGTTTGACTGACCAATCCATTTTTGTTGGATTCACAGATTTTTTCATAATTCTTTTAATTTCACGA
>NW_018164937.1:79234-82140 GCF_001263595.1 Phalaenopsis equestris
GATAATTCAGTCAAACCACTTGTCTGAGGATGATAAGCAGTAGCAATCCTATGATTTATATGATATTTCTTTAATAACTTCTTCATTATGGTATTCTTGAAACGACTTCCTTTTTTTGAAATGACTTCCCCCATCAGTAATGATAAATCTTGGCATCCCAAATTTAAAAAATATGTTTGTTTTAAAAAATTTTACAACACTTTGAGCATCACATAAAGGTATACATTTGGATACATAGTCCACTGCTAACAAAATATATAAATTTTTAGTCCACTACTAACTCCACTACTAACAGAATATATATATTTCTGAAAGATGGTATAAATGGTCTCATGAAATCTAATCCCCAAACATCAAATATTACAACTTCTAGCATATAGTTAAGGGGCTTCTTATTTTTTCAAGAAATATTGCCTACTCTTTGACATCTATCACATGTTTTGATATAAGCATTAACATCTCTAAAAATTGTAGGCCAATAGAATCCAGATTGTAAAATTTTGTATGTTGTTTTATCAACACCAAAATGTCCCCCAAATTCAGAATTATGACATTTTTTGATAATTTCATAAGTTTTTTCTAATGGTACACATCTTCAAATAATTTGATCCTTTCCTTATTTATATAAAATAAGTCGATCCAAAAAATAAGTCGTAGCTTCAGAAATAAATTTCCTCTTTTGTTGGTATGTCATTCCATCGGGTATAACATTGCTATAAAGTTCACCATGTCGGCAGACCACGGAACACGCCACTCATTAATAGTGAACAATTTTTCATCTGGAAAATTTTCATTAATTTGTTTTTCAAAATAGAGTGGTTTTTCAAACTCAAGCCTGGACAAATGATCAGTAATTTGATTTTCAGTCTCCTTTCGATCTACTATTTCAAAATCAAATTCATGCAAAATAAGAATCCATCTTATAAGTCTAAGTTTTACATCCTTCTTTTTCATTAAGTACTTAATAGCGGAATGATCTGTATGCACTACACAATGAGTTCCAATTAAATATGATCTAAATTTATCAAAAGCATATACTATTGCTAATAACTCTTTTTCAATTATTGTATAATTGATTTGAGTTTCATTATAAGTTTTACTAGCATAGTAAATTACTTTGAAAATTTTATCATATCTTTGTCCTTAAACAGCCCCTATAGCATAATCAGTAGCATCACACATCAGTTTAAAAGGTTTTCTCGAGTTTGGTGAAACTATAATTAGTGCAGCGATTAATTTTTCTTTTAATAAATTAAAAGCTATTAGACATTCCTTATCAAAATTGAAAATTGCATCTTTCTCCACTAAATGACAAAAAGCTTAGCAATCTTTGAAAGGTCTTTAATATATCTCCTGCAGAATCCAGCATGTCCTAAAAAACTCCTAATTTCCCTTACATTTGTTAGATAAGGTAAATTAGCGACCACTTAAATTTTAGCAGGATCTACTTCCATACCGTTTTCTGATATTTGATGACCTAATATAATTCCTTCTGCTATCATAACTTGGCATTTTTCCCAATTAATGACTAAATTTGATTCTTCACAATGCTTAAGAACTGTAGATGAATATTTTGAACATGAGTCAAATGAAGTTCCAAACACTGAAAAATCATCCATGAATACTTCAATCCCTTTTTCAATTAAATCACAAAAAATTGTCTTCTTATATCTTTGAAATGTAGCAGGGGTATTACATAAACCAAAGGGCCTCCTTGTAAAATTAAAAGTACCATAAGGACTGGTAAAAGTTGTTTTCTCTTGATCCTCAAGAGATATTTTTATTTGGTGATAACTTGTATATCCATCCAGAAAATAAAATTATTTATGCCCAGCTAGTCTATCCAGCATTTGATGTAGAAAGGGTAATGAAAACTGATCTTTTATAGTGACAAGATTTAATTTTCTATAATCAATGCATATTCGCCACCCTATAATTTGTTTAGTAGGTATTATTTCATTATGTTTATTCATAGTTACAGTTACTCCTCCTTTCTTAGAAATGTAGTGAATTTGACTAACCCATGCACTATCTGTAATAGGGTAGATAATTCCAGCATCTAACCACTTTAAAATTTCTTTCTTAACAACTTCTTTCATAACAGGACTCAGTCTCCTTTGAGGACCAGCCCTGGGTTTGCAGTTCTCTTCCATATGAATTATATGCATACAAATTGAAGGACTGATTCCATTAATATCAGTAATTTTCCATCCAAAAACTTTCTTTAAATTTTTCAAAATTTTCTTCAACCTTTCTTCTTCTTCCATCGTTAATTTTGAGGAAATTATAACAGGTAAAGTAGAGAAATCTCCTAACAAGTTATATTTTAAATGTCTAGGAAGTAACTTCAACTCATGTTCTGGAGGTTTTTCAATTGATGGACAAAAAGATTTTTCTTTGTCTATCGTGTCCAAAATTTCAAAACTTTCTCGAACAATTTTCCTTAAAAGGTTTTTCACATCGATCTAATTCCACTTCTTACTCGTGTTCCAAATCTTTTTCTTTAGAGTTTTCTTCATAAGTTGTTTTAAAAAGGCATTCACTTAGATATCTTAAACATCCATCCTATAACAGTCATCATCTTTACCTTTTGCAGGATATTTCATTGATCTTGAAATATTGAAAGTAACAGTTTGATCATTGACGTGCATTATTAATTCCCCTTTCAACACATCTATCTTTTCTCTTCCTGTGGCTAGGAAGGGTCTCCCCAAAAGTATAGGTATCTCTTTATATTCCTCCATATCTAGCACAATGAAATCAACAGGAAAAATAAATTGATCCACTTTCACTAAGACATCTTCTATAAATCCTTTAGGGTATGCTATCGAACAATCTGCTAACTGCAGAGTTACAATAGTAAGAGTTATTTCTTCCAATCCCAATCTTTTGAATCATAAGGTTAT
>NW_018164937.1:82150-83605 GCF_001263595.1 Phalaenopsis equestris
ATAAGGTTATTGCTTGCACCTAAATCACATAAAGATTTCCCATAAAATCTGTCTCCTATTGCACATGGAATTGTAAAGCTACCAAAATCTTTAGGCTTTTTAGGAAGCTTTTTTTTATTTATAACACTGCACTCCTCACTAAGTGCAACAATCTCATTATCTTCAAACTTCCTTTTCCTGTTGAGAATATCCATCATGAACTTTACATAGCTTGACATTTGTTCTAAGGCTTCAGCAAATGGAATATTAATTGAAAGCTTCTTAAATAACTCTAGAAATTTTGAAAATTGCTTATCTAACTTCTACTAAAAAAGTCTCTGAGGAAATGGAGGTGGTAGTTTTTTCAAATCAATTTTTAGTGGAAAAATAGGTTTTTCAGAATCTTCTGGAGCGTGTTGGAGTGTCCTCTTTTGATTCTTCAATTTCTTCTCTCTCTACTTCAATTTCTTTTTGAACCTTACCTTCCAACTCTCTTCCACTTATAAGTTGACCAACTTTTACTTGCTTTTTATTCTGGTCTTTTGGATTTGATTCAGTATTACTAGGAAGTGTTCCTTGGGATCTATTACTTAATTAATTTGCTATTGCCCAAGTTCATTCTCAATATTTCTAATTGTAGCTCCTTGACTTTGTAATTGTTTTCCCATTTGTAACACCGCTTCTTCTATATACAACTTCTTCTCCTTAAATTGTGTATTACTATTGAAACTTGGAGGATAAGTAGATCTATAATTATTATTCCCTTAGTTGTTTCAGTTCCCTAATGGGTTTACTTGGTTGTTCCCCCATTGCTGATTATTACCACCCTAATTGTTATTCCAGTTAAAGTTGGGATGATTTTTCCAACCTGGGTTATAATAATTTGAATATGGGTTATTCTGCTTGTTATTTATAACATTCAAAGTTTCTAATGATGCTTGAGACTATACCATTTGGCCAACTTCCTTGAAATTGTAGCTACTTAATTTTCTAACATAGTAAATGCATCATATTCATGAATATTGGCTACTTTCTTAAGATTCACCCTCTCAGAAGTCCATTGAAAATTATTGGTAGTCATTTCTTCAATTAAAGCATAAGCATCATGAAATGGTTTTGACATCAATGAATCACTAGCAGCGGCATCGATAATTGATCTAAAAGATCCAACTAATCCATTATAAAAAGTTTGAATTATTAACCAATATGGTATTGTATGGTGTGGACACTTTCTTAAGAGTTCCTTAAATCTTTCCCATGCTTGATAAATAGATTCTCCTTCAAACTGATTAAAATATGTAATATCATTTCTATGCTTCGTAGTTTTTGAGGGTAGAAAATATTTAACAAGGAATTTTTGTGCTAAAGAAGTAAATTCAACCACATCTTAGCTTTATCCCCCAAGTTTTGATAGATCCAGGTGCTAAGAAATTCAACCACATCTTAGCTTTATCCCTCAGTGAGAAAGGAAATAAC
>NW_018164937.1:83730-97829 GCF_001263595.1 Phalaenopsis equestris
AGTTTTAAGCTCAAATGAATTAGCCACTACAGTAGGTTTTTGAATACTACAATGAAGTTCATCTACTGTAGGGTTGGCTTAATCTCTTAAAGGTCTAATCTCTTGATGAATTTAAGCATTTTGATCATTTTGGTTTGCCATTTTTGTAATTTTTTTGGATTTTTCAAGATTTTTAATTTTTTGGTTTTTTTGATTTTTCTAATAGTTCTGTTTAATTCACAATCAAAGGGCACTAGTTCTAGGGCACTAGTCAGCACTAGTCATTCAGAACCTAAACTACGCATACACTAACATAAAAAAAAAATAAAACTAAACACACATAAAATAAAATACAATAACTTAAAGTTTAAAATAAGACTTTCTAAAAAAAAATTTTTCTTTTAAATCAATAGATTCTTTACAATTTTAACTTTACTTCCCCGGTAACGACGCTAAAAACTTGATCCCTTATAACTCTTTATATGCAACAATATAACAATAACTCTGATTATATTTTTTACTTATATTTCCTTATTTCACAACAAAACCAAAAACTTGATCCTGAAGAAAAATGAGAATTTAACTTTTAATTTATATTGGGATACTACACAAGTATACGTATCGTTATCAAGTAATATAGGACATTTTGATTAAGAATTGAATATTGAACCCACATGGAAGATATGTAATATGCACCTTTTGGAAAACTTTATATTTTTGAAAAGATAATTATTTAAACTAAAGATGTTTTCCTACTAAAGAAAGTTTAAATATTTTTGGTAATTTTAATATTTTGACAAAAATAGAAAAAACTTTAAAAAGATAACTTGAGCTTTTGTAGAAGAAAAACACTAAATATGAAAATATCTTTCTCCTTATTCTGAATCTATAATAAGTATAGGAATTCTGTTGTGGAAGTATGCATATTGTGTTGTGCTAAATAGGAGCAATAATATTCTTTACCCTTACTAGAGATGCTATAAAGAACATTGGCTAATTTAAAGTTTGAATAGTTCTGAAGATCGGCTAGACAGGGAAGATACTAGCTCTCACTCTAGAGTTCCCTCGATTCCCTCCACCTGGGGCTAACATCTCATATCAGAACCTAAAACAAAAAACCAAGTTGGGGGGTATAACCTGTCACTTTAAAGTCCTTTAAATCTACACCCTTCAATGAATATTTCCCTATTTATTTGCACTCAATCATATTAAGAACATTCACATTCATACAACCTCATGTGATTCTTTCCAATTGTTGATAGAGACAATATCATCTCGATTCTTACATGCTCTCACAATAAATTTTAATATCTAGGTGTCCAAATCAAGAAGTAAATGAAGTACATGGATTTATATCATCACAACTTCTTCCAACATTAAAGATCAATACTCTCCACAACTTCCATCCAACACTTAACTACTTATCATTTTAAGAAGAAAATAAAGAAAACTACTCAGAACCTAAGGAGAAAACAAAATCACACTTTAGTTTAAAAATAAAAATCATTGTCAAACCAACAATAAATCTCAATTAGAACCAAAAGTAGTCTAAAATAAAAGATAAAAATTTATCTTAAGTCCTCCACCAAACTCTTGAAGTTCCTTTGAATCTCTTCTCTTTTACAACACTCTCAATATAAAACTAAAATAAAAAGGATAAATATGTCGTTCTTGAAAATGTCTCCAACCAACTCCCCAATTTTAGAACTTTCAAAACTTTCCAAGTACTTTTAGGACCTCTTTCAAAGTCACTATCTTTTTTCTTTCATAATTCTCTAAAAGGTGTCTTGGTATCTCTTCAAAATGTCTCTTGATTTGATGTATTTCCTCAAGAGATGCATCCTTTCTCAATAATTTTCATCCAGGGTGGTTGTAACCACCTATTAATCCAATTGGTGCCACAAAATCCTCTTAAAAATTTACAAAAAACCAAATTTACTCATCCAATAACTGCCATTGGTGCTTAAGTGTGGAGCCTCTGGCACTTAGGTGCGGCCTTCTCTATTTACCCCGCGCTTAGGCACTATAACACTTTTGCACATTTTTCATCTATTGCTCCAAATTTGATCCTTTTCACTCCTTTAAGCATTTTTCACCTTTTTAACTGTGCCTGAAAGAAAAACACAAAAATACCTTCCATTAAAGTGCAATATCTCAAAAATAGGTATAAAAATGTGCCGTATCACTTATCCTCAAGTAACTCCTTTACTACATAAAAATATGACTTATAGTAAAGAGTTTAACTTCTAAATTTTCATATTTTAGCCTACTAAATATCATAACATAACTTAAGAAAAATTGAAAATAACTCAAGCTAATACTAAAGGTATAAGAATATCTAGCAGTCAAGTCTAAGATTTTTGATTCTCTATTCTTTTCAAGGAAAATTGCAAATGGTCATATTAAAGCCACTTAAAATATCCATATGAAAAAGAACTTCATGAAAAATTTACTAGAAAATATGCTAATACTTTAAGCAATTTTAGAGAATGTAGTTATGACTTCTTCCTTAAGTTGATTCAAGTGAAGCCAATTTTTGATTAGGCATCTCCTCAAGCTTCTCATCACATATTTTTCATTTCTTTTCTTTCTCTTATTTTTTCTTTTGCTTTTTGCTTTTCCTTTTTTCTTTTTCTTTTTCATGTAGGATTACTATATCTGGATAGCCGTTAATAATTTTGAACTTCACTATCCTCTTCTTAAAGATCAAAAAAGCTTTTTCCATTCCTTCACTTCATAAATTGATCTTAGCTTTGATGATCTTTTATAAAGTTTCAATCTTTTCCTTATTCATGAAACTCTAAGATTCTCAATACTTGAAAAACACAAATTCCTTTACTTAAAATGGAAAAACGTATTCTCATTCTCTAATATCAAATACCTTAATCTCTAGAATTAACATTTATCATTGAAAATTTTTACTTAAGCTTACAATATATTTAGAAACTCAAATATAATTAACTAAAGTTGGGCTCTACTACCACAGGTCATGTTAAATTAAAAATTTTAAAAATATAGCTAATTGAGGGAAAATAAATTAAGTTTCTTTCTTTTAAAAGGAATTTTCCTTCCCCCCCCACCCCACAAACATAAATTCTTTTTAAAATATTAAGCATGAAAACTAGAAATACAGGATGAAAGAAAATAGTTAATACATAAAGAAAAGACTTACCTGTTGAAGGTTCTATTTTTGAGACATAACTCTGAATTGCAGGTGTTAGTATGAAAAGCTATAAGACTTAAAACATTAAATAACACATAATATATATATATATATATATATATATGTATGCTCCGAAGGAGTTAACTAAAATAAATATAGCAAAGTACTAAAAACAAAAAAAAAGTACTAAAATAAATTTCAATTCAAAAATCGCTTTATAAACTATAGTTCACAACACAACATTCAATACAAATCAAAGTATCACACTCTACAAACTAAACAATAACAACAACAAAGTGCAACCAACTATAAACTAAATAAAAGATCAGAACTATGACTAAGCAGACATCTTCACTCATCCTCTTCTTCATCATCTTCTTCTTCTTCTATATCAAAGTTTTGCTGTTGATAAGGGGTAAAGATAGGGTGACTAGGAAACTGTACTGAGTTGTCACCCCTCATGTATCTAACCATAGCATCATCATATGCAGCATCATATTCAAACTTTTGTTTTGTTAAATTATCATTATGTGCATTCCCGATCTCCAAATTTTCAATCCTTTCCTCTATCCTTAAGATATCTCCTTGCTGGATCATCATCTGTTCCATAAGTCCCTGGAGAGTAGGGGTACTAGAAGTAGAAGGAATATCCCTACTCCTACTTCCTATTCTACATCCAACATGAGATTCATAGGTTTTAATATTTGTTGGCCTAATAGGTTTAAGTGGCTCAATCCCTTCCTTATTAATTCTAAAATCAACTCCTGATTGCTTACATAATGTGAAAATTAGGGTAGGGTGTCCCAATCCACCAATCATCTGAACTAGAGCAATAGAGCAAATGTTCTTATAGATTATAGAGCCAACTTCTAAACTGCCCATTTGTTGGATATAGAAGTTTAGAATAGCTCTATCCTTAGTAACTTTACAATGGTACTTCGTAGGTAGCACTGTAGCAGATATAAGGTAATTTCAGGCCTTGGATACTGCATTTAACTTTGAAGTAGAGAAGTTTACTTTAACGTTATTCTTCACCTTCCAGGCTCCTCTTCCATCAGTAAGAAATGAAATAACCTCATCCAGTGCCTCATTCATAGTAGAGAATGCGTTGTACTAATAGTGAAATGATCCTTATAACTAATAAATTTCTTTAAACCTCCTCGGGGTGAACTCAACCATTTTATCATGAACATAGATGTGGTCATCAGAAGTCTCTTTAAAATTGACATAAAACTCCATGACTATTCCAATAAAAGCCTCAATAGTAAAGTAGCAGAAATTCTCCCACTATTGAGCAACAATCAATCTCTCAACTTCACCACCAGGATTTTTGAACGCTCAATCTGGAATTATTTTCTTTGTATTCAGTAGACTATTGAAATGAATGCTAGCTTTAAAGTTGATGAATTTTTTGTCATCATATTCCAATTTCCTCTTTCCTTTGCTCATCCTTGGTTCCATTGCAATCTTCGAAAGAAATAAAAAAAATGATAAAATCAAAATAAATTCTAAAAATTTCAAAAATCACAACGTGGAATGTTCTAAACTTAAATCCTCTAAGTAAGAGTTCTTCACCAAAAATTTCAGATCTTGATAATGTAGGAAAGATCCTTGGTGGAAATAAAAAATTTTAATTCAAAGTGTTGCTCTTATCGAGTGAAGATGAAATGCAAACTTCTTTTAACTTCTCATCCCTTTAAAACTAAGTGTTTACAGGCCTTAGGGGTGTAAAATGAAGGTTGAAGGGGACCAAAGGGGTAAAAATGGCGTTTTCACTATGCAATTAGTGAAATTTCAAAGTATTTGGGACTTTCAGGTCTTCGACGCCGTCGGCGCCAGTGCCAAAAATTTTCAATTTCAATTATTTTCACACATTAGTTATTTCCAAGTCACTCCAACGTCTAATTAGTCTCTATAAATAATAATATTCATCCTTAAATAGTCCAGAAACAAGTTTATTTACAAACAGCACAAAACCAACTTTTATATATGAAATTCCAAATTTTTACAAACATATATTTTTAATCCCACTAACACATAAGTAAAGAAAATCACACTATAATTTAGTGTCAAAATCAAGCCTCAACACTAGAATGCTAAAAACTAAACTATACATACAATTAAAGTGATAGGAGTTTCAAAGCAAAGCAAATCCAACACAATTACATTAAAAACATAATCAATTTTAAACAGTGGAAAGTCTAACCTCTTCAATTACTCCTCTTCATCTTCAGTACAATCTCTTCCTCTAATATCTTTCATAGACTGGTAATGTATGTACAAATTATAGAATGGTAGCTAAAGGAATTGATCAGTCAAATTTTGATCGATTCAGTCGTTCTTCTTAAACATCTGCACCAAACTTGCTTCAATCCGTCCCGTATGATCAAAGTGTTCCTTCATCCTCCAATCTAAGTGATAAAAAAGGTAAGTAAGATTTCCTATCGCATTTATGAGATTCTGAAGTTCTCTTTCTATCTTCCTTATTTTGTTCTCCAAAACTTGTGAACTTCCAACTTTACAGGGCCTTAAGGGAGTTGAAGCATGTGATGATTCATTTAAAACAATTTCCAACACTTCATTTCCATTCCCAATATATTTTCATCAAAAGGATCCATGGGTTCCTAGGGTAATAACACTTTCTCCCAACTTTCATATGGTACTTTAGATAGACTACAAAGTAAGAAGATCGCAGAACAATGCCCCAGTCAACTTATAGGCCCATTCATTATAATAACTATAATAGATTTAAAAATAATTGATGCCACGTAAATGGGCTTTCTCATTTGAATGCAATAGTTTAAAATTACACTTTCATTCATAACTTTACTAATTCTCATTGTAGAGAGTAGTTTTGTAGAGATGAAGAAATGTTATTGTTTAGATATTGGATTTAACTGTGAAGCTGAGAAACTAACATACCCCTCATCTTTAATTTGCCAATTATCACTTTCATTCGTCAAAAATTGGTATACATCATTCATTGCAATAAATTTCATGATGGAGTAAATCCTTCAAATCCTTCGTTGGAATAAAGTTGCAAATGACAGATTGACACACTTTCTACCATAAACTTATAATTAATTCACGACGGAGTAAATGGTACGCCCTTACCTCAAACGAAGATGACTCCTTGGTTAATTCCATGAAGATTATATGCATTTTAAGACCTATATGTTGTACTTCTATTAGGTGATATTGCACTTTAAAGGAAGGTATTTTCATGCTTTATTGTAGATCGATGCACCAAAAATTCTTGATGCGCCAAACATATATGCAAATTTAGGTCTATATTTTACACTCATTTTTGGTGATATTGCTCTTTAAAGGAAGGTAATTTTCATGTTTTATTGTAGGTTGATGATTCTTAGAATTTGGAGCAAAAAAGAAGCAAAAAGGATGGAATTTGGAGTTTAAATGACGTTTTGGAGAGAAATACTCAGCGCCGACGGCGCCAGCATGGACGCCGACAGAGCCAACATTAATGCCGATGGAGCCAGCAGAAAGGAAGGAGTCCAGAACAACAGGGGTTCCAACGACGCTAGATTGGGTGCCGACGGTGCTAGTTAACAGAGAGCACAAATTAATTTCAGGCCACTGGCACTGACGGAGCCATTGTAAGCGTCGACAACGCTGATGTCGGTTCAGGGTGAAATTCTAGAAGATTCAATAAATTTGAACGCTTTTGAAGAGTTATTTGAAACACCTCTTGGAAAACTTACATTATGCTCTATTTAGAGCAAGAATTGTTGAGAAAAAAAGAGTTCGCTAGTGTGTCCTTGAGCTTTCTTTAGTGTTCCATTGTGTGTATTGTGTAGTGTGGTGAGTGTAAGTGTGATTTCTCCTAAGATTTCTTGGAGAGGGAGAGAAGTGAGAGTTTTCTACTTCCGTACATCTTCCAAGTGAGAATTAAAGAGTTTTGTAAATATAGAAAGAGTCTATGAGGAGCTACAAGGGATTTGCTTTGAGGAAGAGTTAAAGATAAGTAATGTTTGCTTATTATTATTGTATAAAATTTCTTTTATTCATGAAATTCATAATTTGTCGTATCTTTCTCATAAGTTCTGAGTAGTTTTCTTTGTCTTTCTCTGTACTCTGAGATATGGTGAAATAAGGAGATAATTTGGATGTGCTAATTTTAAAATATAAAAAAAATTGTGATGATTTTTTTCACTCTATTTTTAATTTAGTTTTTGATTTGGCCATTTGAAATATTAACATCTGTTGTGAAACATACTATCTATAAAATGGAGCATGAGTTTCACAATAAAGTGAGAATCACATTTGATAGTGAGAATCACATTTGATTCAGAATCACATTTGATTCAATGAAGGAGTGTTTCTTTCATGGAATTGAGTGCAAATAAATAGGGAAATATATATATTACTCGCTGAAGAATTGGATTATCTAGGGTGACAGACTAAAATAGACTAAAAATCCCCAATTCCTTCTTAGTGTTTAAGAACTAAAGTGAGAGTTAGCCTCAGGGGAAGGGAAGTTTGAGCTCTGGAGTGAGAGCCAGTATCCTCCTAGCCTAACCACAAATTTATAGACTAAACCTAAAATTAGCTAATGATTCTCTATAGCACTTGACTGAGGGTAGAGAATTAAAATTGCTCCTAATTGGCACAGGACTTATTAAACCAATTAACTTTCTCATTTAACCAAAAACTCATTTTAGTGGGAAAGATGCTTTCTCATTTTGGATAACTTCATCACAAAAATATAGTTTGGTAGTTATTGTTTAGCTTTGCTTTACAATTTTGCTAGTAGTTGGTAATTTAGTTCTGATAGCACCCAAAACATTTAAAATTAGTGTAGTAGATTTTCTTTATTGTTGTGAATTTCATGATTTAAATTTCCCTTACGAATTTACACCTCTCTTGTGGGATTGATATTTGGGGCTAAAATATAAAGTCTTGTATTACTTGGTGATAATACGCGTACTTACGTAGAATCCCACTTTAAATTGCTTGAATTTTTTATTCATAAATAATGAATCAAGTTTTTGGCATAACTGCAAAGCAGAGTCAACTTTGTTAATTTTACACATCTATAATTTTGGGATCTAGTTTTTGGCGTCGTTACCGGGGAAGGCAACATTAAATTAAATAGATTTGGTAAATTAGGAAATTTAGCGATAAAGTAAAAAAAAATTAAAAATTAAAAAATCATAATTTTTTTTTTGAAATTTATGAGTACTTTTAAGAATTATTTTTTGTTAATTATATAATTTTAGGTGTAGTACTGGATCTGAAGGTTTAGAACTTTACGATTCAGAGTTAGAATGTACTATTAGGGAAGTTTGAAAACAACAAAAAGAAATTGGAAATTTGAACGAAATGGCGAATAACTCAGATAATCAAATAGATAAAAAACAAAAAAAAAAACTTTAAAAAATTATGCTAATCCTACAGCAGATGAACTTCACTTGACTATCTGAAATCCTGGTGTTATTGTTAATTCATTTGAGCTTAAACCTGCTATTATCCAAATAGTACAAAATAATCAGTTTGGAGGAACACCTACTGAAAATCCTAACTTACATCTTGCTAGTTTTCTTGAAATATGTGCTACTTTTAAATATGATGGAGTGTCTAATGATGCTCTCAGGCTTAGACTTTGTGCTTTCTCATTATGGGACAAAGCTAAAGCTTGGTTAAGTTTATTAGCACCTGGATCTATTAGAACCTGAGAACTATCATTTCGTAGAGCTATCACAAAACTTTTTGGCTAAATATTTTCCACCCTAAAAAACTTCTAAGCTTAGAAACGATATTACATATTTTTGTATGTTTAAAGGGGAATTGATATATGAAGCTTGGGAAAGCTTTAAGGATCTCCTTAGGAGATGTCCACTCCAGGCTTTACCAGATTGTTAATAACTCAAACTTTTAATAACAGATTAGTAGGATCACCTAGATTTATTATAGATGCTACTGCAGGTGGATCAGAGGTAGATCAGTGATGTTAAAACCTTTTGATGAAGCATATTCTTTAATAGAGGAGATGGCTACTGATAAATTTCAACGGCCCTCTGAATGGTTAAATCTAAAGAAAGTAGCTAGTATTCATGATTTTGATGCAATGTCTATTTTGACATCTCAAATTGCCGCTATATCAAAGAAGATTGATCAAATTGGAGTGAACTATTCTCAAATACTGATTTTGAGTGATATAGTTGTGTAAAAATTATATAGTTGACTCTGTTATGCAACAATGCCAAAAACTTGATGAGATATTTTATAAATTAGAAACTTATGCAATTAATATTGGGATTCTATGCAAGTATACGTTTTGTTACCCATGGGGAAGGTTTAAGCTTGAAATGATAAATTTACTAGGAAATTCATAGAAAGTCAAAACAAAATTACTGGCACAAATTTTGAATGTTGAAATATTTTCATAACAAAATTATTTAACAAATAAGAGCAAAACTGGAATGTAAATTTTTAATAATAACTTCTAATCTACTAACTATGTTTATGTGATGAAGATTTCTTGTGTGAAAAAACATCATTCCCACTACAACGAGATTTTGGTAGAGTGAGATGAGATGAATGGTTCAAATATGTATTGTGCCAAATAGGAGTAGTTTTAATTCTCTACCCTGATACAGTGTTATAAAAAATCATTGGCTAATCCCAGGTTTAGTCCCTAAATCCTTGGCTAGGCTAGGAGGATACTGGCTCCCACTCCAGAGCTCCCACTTCCCTTCATCTGAAGGCTAACTCTCGCTTTAATTTTTAAATACTAAGACCAATTAGGGATTTTAGTATGTCACCCTAAAGATTCTCCAATTCTACGCCCAATAAAGTATATTTCCTTATTTGTTTACACATAATTCCATGAATGAAATTCTCCTTCATGGAATCAAATGTGATCCTAACTCTGTTGTAAAACTCATACTTCATTTCCCGAATCATATGTTTCACAACATATTTTAACAATTTAATTGGTCAGATCGAAAAATCATCACAATTTAGTATTGGCACATCCATATTATCTCTTTATTTCACCATATCTCAGAGTATGGAGAAAGATAAAGTAAACTACTCAAACTTTATGAGAAAGATACAACAAAACACAAATTTCATATATAAAAAAAAGTTCATACAATACTCATAAACAAACAACACTTATCTAAAACTCTTTTTTAAAGCAAATCCCTTATAACCACTTCTAGGAATGTAGGAAGAACAAATCTCTCACTTTTCTCCTTCTCCAACAATATAAGAGAAGAGTTCACACTTAATCTCACCACAAAACTCTAAATTATAAGGAAAATGGACTCTAAATGATTGGACTCTAAATGATTGTATGGACTCTAAATGATTGTAGAATGAAAAATGGAAGAATGTGTGATGCGTAGAAGGTTGAATTGGGACGATGAGATGTTAGGAAGAGTCACTTTTTTTAATCAATTTTAGCCTCAAATAAAGACTAGAGTCGATTCTTCAATAGGTGCCTTCAAAAACTCTTCAAAAAGCATCCAAATTCATTGAATCTTTTAGAAACAGGGGCTGAACAAACATTGACGCCGTCGGGGCAAGTGTTATGCAATTTAATTCGCCACTCTCTGTCAAACAGCGTCGTCGATGCTAAACAAATTTTCAACTTCTTCATTTTTGCTCCAAATTTCATCATTTTTGCTTCATTTTTGCTTCTGTTTTGCTTCAAGTCCAAAAATTCAACAACCTGGAAGAAAACATAAAAATACTTTCCATTAAAGTGCAATCAAACCAAAAATGAGTATAAAATATGGGTCTAAAAATGCATATATTTTTGGTGTATCAAAATCCACTAAACTTACATGTTACATGTCCTCAAGTAACTCTACTATATAAAAATATGACTTTATAAAAATATGACTTATGGAAAATATGACTTATGGAAAAGAATTTAACTTCTAGATTTTCATATCTTAGTCCACTAAATACAATAGCATAACTTAAGAAAAATTCAAAATAACTCCAGTTAAATCTAAAGGTATAAGAATTTTTAGCAATCAAGTCCAAGATTTCTGATTCTCTATTCTTTTCAAGAAAAATTGCAAATTGTCATATTAAAGTCACTTAAAGTATTCATATGAAAATGAACTTTGTAAACTTTACTAGTAAATAAACTAATACTCAAATAAAAGTTTAGAAAATGTAGCAAGCCTTCTTTTTTAAATTGATTCAAGTTAAGCCAACTTTTAATTAGGCATCTCCTCAAGCTTCTCCCCACATCTTTTCTTTTCTTTTTCTTTTCATTTCTTTTCTTTTATTCTTTTTTTTTATATGTGAGGATTACTATATGTGAATAGCATTTAATGATTTTGAACTTCACTATCCTCTTCTTAAAGTCAAAAGCATGTCACATTTCTTCACTTAACAAATTTATATTAGCTTAAAGATTTCATAAAGTTTAATTCTTTTCTTCTTACATGAACCTTTATGATTTTTAATATTTCAAAAATTTAATTTTCTTTACTTAAAATAGAAAAACATAGTCTTTTTCTTTTATACCAAATATCTTAATCTTTAAAATTAACCTTTATTACTGAAAATTTTTACTTAAGTTTACTATATATTTAGAAACATAAATATAGTTATCTAAAGTTAACCCTTAATACCAAAGGTCATGTTTAATTTAATTTTTCTTAATACCAAAGGTCATGTTTAATTTATTTTTTTTTAAAAAAATATAGCTAAGTGAGGATAAATAAAGTTAAGTTTCTTTATTTAAAAAGGAATTTTTCTTTCCCCCCCAAACTTAAGATTTTAAAAGATTTAGCATGAAGAACTGAAAAATAATGGGTGAAAGAAAACATTAAATACATAAAGAAAAGACATACTTGTTGAAGGTTCTGATTTTAAAAGTTTACTTTCAAAATATTGCAGGTGCTAATATAAAATGCTATAAGACTTAAAACATTAAATTGCACATAATACATATAAAATCTGCCAAGAAAGAGTTAATTACAATAAATTCAATAAAATAAAAAAGAAAAGTAATAAAAAAATAAAACTGAATTTCAGAAATGAAAATAGTTTTACAAATTACAGTTCACAACTTAAAATAACAACAAAACAGTGTCTCAAAATCTAACAAATAGTCTCAATAATATAATAAAAACAAACAACACAATAACAAAGTACAATCAAACTTAAACTAAAAAATTAAATCACCAATCTTCATCATCATCTTCTTCTTCTACATCCAAACTCTGCCGCTGATATGGAGTAAAAACAGGGCGAGTAGGAAACTGAACTGAATGATCACCCTTCATGTATCTCACCAACGCATCATCATAAGCAGCATCATATTCAAACTTTTGCCGTATCAAATTATCAGTGTGAACATTTCTGGCATCCATGTTTTGTAACCTATGATCCATTCTTAAGATTTCTTAAGATACCTCCCTGGTGGGCCATCATCTGGTCTAAAAGTTCTCGGTTAGTAGGGTGACTAGAAGTTGTGGTCCTCAAAGTAGAAGGAATATCTCTAGTCTTACTTCCAGAGCTCCAATCAACATGAGATTTATGTGTCTTTATATTGGCAAACCCAATAGGTCTTAGAGGCTCAATCATCTCTTCCACAGGTCTAAAATGAACTCCTGCATGTTCACAGAGTGTGAAAATAATTGCAAGGTGTGCCAAACCACCAGTGGTCTCTCCCAAAGCAATAGATCTAGTGTTCATATAGATAATAGATCCTACGTTTATCCTCATCATCTGCTGACTATAGAAGTTAAGAATGGCTCTATCCTTGGTCACCTCACTATGATGATTTGTATGAATCATTCTTCTAGAAATAAAGTAGTGTCAGGCCTTAGATACTACAATAAGCATCGAAAGAGGAAAGTTTACCTAAACACCAATTTTGACTTTCCAGGTCCCTCTTCCATTAGTAAGAAAAAAAATAACCTCATCTAGGCCTCATTAGTAGTAGAAAATTATTTATACTGACAACTGTAAACATCTTCCAACTGATAAAACTCTTTAATTTTTCTAGGAGAAAACTCCATCTTTCTCCCACGAAAAAAATAAAGTTGTCATATACTTTAAAAAACTTGGCATAAAATTCTATCACCACACCAATAATCGCATCAACATTAAAATAAAAAAAAATTTTCCACTGCCGAACCACTGCCGAGCATTGATTAATCACTCGACTTCCCCTCCCGGATTTTTAAAATCACGATCTTGAATTACTTTTTTATGCTCAAGTAGACTATTGAATTGATCACTAGCCCTGAAGCTAACAAATTTTTGTTCATCATAATCTACTTTTCTTTTTTCCTTTGTTCGTTCTTTGCGCCATGGGAAATCTTGAGAAAATTTGAATAAATTCCAAAAATTCCGAAAATCACAAAGTAAACTAATTTTTACTTAAATCTACAAAGTAAGAGTTCTTCACCAAAGGATTTTCTCAAAATCTCTAAAAAAATTCAAAAATTTTTGGATCTCGGCAATGTGAGCTAAATCCTTAGTGAAAATCAAAATTTTTTAGTTCAAAGTGTAGCTCTTACCTAGAGAAGTTGAAATCTAAAGTTCCTTTGCCTTAAAATTGCCTCAAATCCAAGCAAATGCGAGCCCTAGGTGAATAAATTGGAGGTTGAAGGTGACTCAAAGGGTTAAAATGGCGGTTTACGATGAAAATCATTAATTTTAAAGGGTAGAGGTTGTTCTCGGGTCGATGGCGCCGTCGGCACCCATGCTAGTGCCATCAGCGCTGCAGGCCTAAAAATTCTATTTTTCAATTTTTAAAAATTTCAATTTCCTTTAAATTTTCTCTAAAGTCTTTTTAGTATTTTTAAACACAAATTTTATCTAAAAATAATTCACAAACAAATATTTTCACAAACAATCATTTTTACAAGCAATAACAAACAACTAGCAATACTCTAAGAAGAAAAACAGTGAAATAATTGTCCTAAACTTTACAAACACATTTTTCTAATCACACTTT
>NW_018164937.1:98000-110360 GCF_001263595.1 Phalaenopsis equestris
AAATTCTTCAATTATTCTGCCTCATCTTCAGTGCTTTCTCCTCCTCTGATATCTCCCATCGACTAGTAATGAACTTACAGATTGTAGAAGGGTCGGTACGGGAATTGATCAGTCGAAATTTCTTTGATCCATCCTTTTGTTTTTAAACATCCACACTAATCCGGCTTCAAATGTTCCAGTATGATCAAAATTCTCTTTCATCCTCCAATCTAGGTGATCAAATAGGTACGTAAGATTTCCTATTACATTCGTAATACTCTGAAGTTCTCTTTCAATTTTCTCAATTTCTTTTCTACAATAAGTGGACTTCCAATTGTTGATGGCATCAATGGAGTTGAAGCATGTGATGAATGATCTAAGATAATATCTAATGCTTCATTCCCATTCCCAACATAATTATTATCAATAGGAATAATGGGCTCCCAAGGTAATAAAACTTTTCCCCAAATTTCATATGGAACTTGAGATTGACTGCAAAATAGGAAAATTGTGGAAGGATGCCTAAGTCTATAAATTGGCCCATTCATAATAATACCCGTAACACATTTAAATATGATAGATCCTATATCAATGGATTTTTCCATTTGAATGCAATAATTCAAAGTAGCACTTTCTTTGATGACTCTACTAATCTTCGTGGTAGGGAGTAATTTTGTAGAAATGAAGGAATGCCACTACTTTGATATTGGATTAAGCAATGAAGCAGAGAAACTAACATATCCTTCATCTCGCATTTCCCAAATGTCACTTTCATCCGTCAAAAAATTATAGATATCTTGCATCAAATATCTAGTAGGGATAAAATTTGTATAATGATAGATTAGAATGTTTTCTATCATATACAACTTATTGATTCTCGCAGGAGTAAATGGTACGACCTTAGCTTTTATGAAGACAACTCCTAGGGTAATTCCATGTAAGTTGGCATATAATTCCTTCACTACTGGTACAATAACTGTTGCGGTAGTGTAGCACAGATCTTCCCATTGCCTTTGTATAATGATTTTATCAATCAGCGAACTTGGATTAATCAATCCGTGATTGACAAAGCCTCTCTCCTTGATAAACCTCTTCTTTGTAATAACTTTGTCGTATAATATTTGCACATCAAAACTGATAAACTTTTCTCTATTGAAAACTCCATACTTAGAAGTATTTCTTGAATCGGAGGCCGTGGAATTTGAAAATAAGAAGTTTCTGGTCGTCCAAGGCAGTTTTTAGGACTTTAAAAACACCTTCCGGTAGTTATTACGGAAGGAAATACCACCAAAGTCTGCCAAAATACGCCAAAACCATCAAATTGGTATCATCGCCGTCGGTGCTCCCGATGGAGCTGTCGGTGTTTTGGTCTATCTGTGGGTGCCATGGTCTATCTGTGGGCGCCATCAACGCCCATGCTGGCGTCATCGGCGCCAGAGGCCAAAATTGCATCTTTTCATGTTTTCGATCAATCTGATTCCAAATTTTCCTCTAATACCAATATTTGTCTTAATAAAATTATGTAGAATTATCGCACTTTATGGGAGACAACCCATATATAAATATATATATATTTATATATGGGTTGTCTCCCATAAAGTGCTTGGTTTAACGTCCTCAGTCTGACATACCATTTGATTAGTTGGGTTGACTTAACATTAACACTTCCTTAAATTGTGGTATATGCCCTTCATAATAATGTTTCAATCGATGCCCATCAACTTTAAATATCTTTCCAGTGTTCGAATCCTTAACAACAACAGTTCCATAATGCTTTAATGACTTTAGATGGTCCTAACAATCTAGATTTCAATTTTCCTAGAAATAATCTCAATCTAGTATTATATAATAAAACTTCTTATCTAGGTAAACTTCTTCTTAATAATCTTCCGATCGTGCCATATTTTCATTTTCTCTTTATAGATTTTTGCATTATCAGATGCTTTATTTCTAATCTCCTCAAGTTCATTGAGTTGCAATAATCTTTTCTCATCAGCAACCTTTAAATTAAAATTAAATTTCTTAATAGCCAATAATGCTTTATGCTCCAATTCTATTGTTAAGTGGAATTCTACTGGTAAGCGGCATGTTTTTCCAAAAAAATAAGTCTATATGAGGACATTCCTATGGGAGTCACAATCTTATAAAAGTCTTATAAGCAATTTTGTATGCCCATAATGCAGTATATAATCTAGCAGACCAATCTAATTTATAAGGATTTACAGCTATTTCTAAAATTTGTTTAATTTCACGATTTGACATCTCTACTAGACCGCTAATTTGAGGATGGTAAGCAGTAGAGAATCTATGCATAATATCATATTTCTTAATCAATTTTTCAATTCTCTTATTCCTAAAATATGATCCTTCATCAGTAATAATTACTCTCGGCACTCCATATCTTGTAAAAATATTTTTAATTAAAAACTTAGAAACACTCCGAGCATCACATCTAGGTACAACATAAGCTTCAATCCATTTGGACATATAATCAACCGCAAGTAATATAAATAAATTCTAAAATGAAGGTATAAATGGTCCCATAAAAACTAATCCCCACACATAAAAATTTTTAACTTCTATTGTGTAATTTATAGGCATTTCATTTCTTTTAGAAATATTTCCTACTCGTTGACATCGATCGTATGTTTTAATATATTCATTAACATCTCTAAAAAGAGTAGGCCAATAAAATCCAGCTTGCAAAATCTTATATGCAGTTTTATTCATTCCAAAATGTCCTCCAAATTCAGAATCATGACATCTTTCAATTATCTGTTGAGTTTCCTCATAAGTCACACACCTTCTAATTACATTGTTTATATAGATATGGGTCATCCCAAAAATAGAATTTTGAATCAAATATAAATTTCTTTATTGTGGATTTTTTATATCAGGTGGTAAAGTATCACTTACAATATAATTTTCTATATCGGTATACCACTGTACACGATGTATTTATTTCATCAATACTATATAATTGTTCATCAAAGAAATTTTCTAAGATTTCATTTACAAAATTAGTTAATATTTCTCACTATTTTCTTTTAGATTCACTTTGATATTTTATTAAGTTTTGATTATCATTTCCCTTTTTTATCTACCACGGTAAAATTAAACTCTTGCAATTGAAGTATCCATCTAATTAATCTTGGTTTAGCATCCTTCTTTTGCATCAAGTATTAAATAGCAAGTATTTAACATCAAGTATTTAATAGCAAAATGATCTGTATGCACTATAGATTTAGTTCCAATTAAGTAAGGTCTTTTTATCAAGGGTATAAAAAATATCAAGTAACTCTCTTTCAGTAGCAGTGTAGTTAATTTGAGCATCATTTAGAGTTTACTAGCATAATATATTACTTTAAAAATATTATTGTGCTTTTGTCCTAACACAGCCCCAATAGCATAATCACTAGTATTTTACATTATTTCAAATGGTTTCTCCCAATCTGGTGGAACTATTATAGGTGCAATGATTAATTTTTCTTTTAATAATTCAAATGCTTTTGTACATTCCTCATTAAAATCAAATTTTGTGTCCTTTTCTAAAAGTTGGCTTAATGGCTTTGTTATTTTAGAAAATTTTTTTATGTAACACCTGTTGAAACCAGCATGTCCTAAAAAGCTTCTTTCCCCTTTAACATTAGTCGGAGGTGGTAATTTTTCAATAATTTCAATAACTGGTAATTTTTCAATAACTTGAATTTTTATAGGATCTACTTCCATGCCATTTTCAGAAATTTTGTACAATTCCTCCATTCCTCCTGCAACAATAAATTGACATTTTCCCAATTTAGTACTAGGTTGATTTTTTCACATACTTCCAAAACTTTTTCTAAATTATTAAAACATAATTCAAACAAAGTTCCAAATACCAAAAAGTCATCCATAAACACTTCCATTCCATGTTCAATAAAATTGCTAAATTGCTAAAGATTGATGATTGATATCATACATCTTTGAAATATTGTAGGTGCATTGCATAGTCCAAAAGACATTCTACGAAAAGCAAATGTTCCATATAGGATAGTAAATGTTGTCTTCTCTTGATCCTCTAGAGCAATTGGAATTTGGTGATAATTGGTATATCCGTCTAAAAAGCAATAATATTTGTTCCTAGCCAATCTATTCAAAATTTGGTCTAAAAAAGGTAAAAGAAAGTAATCTTTTATGATGGCCATGTTTAATTTTCTATAGTCAATACAAATTCACAAACCAGTAACTTGTCTTATTGGTATTAATTCATTTTTATCATTTTCTTCAACGGTCACTCCTCCTTTTTTTGGAACACAGTGAATTGAACTTACCCAAGTACTATCTGAAATAGGATATATAATTCTAGCATCTAGCCATTTTAAAATTTCTTTCTTAACAACTTTTTATTATTGGGTTTAATCTCTTCTGAGGATCAGCTTTACGTTCATATTGTTCATCTAATAGGATTCTGTGCATACAAATAGAAGGATTAATTCCTTCAATATCGATTAAAGTCCATCCAAAAGCCTTCTTATATTTTTTAACATCTCTATTAATTTTTGTTCTTAAATATCTGTTAATTAAGAAGATACAATAACAGGCAATGTAGATGACTCTCCTAGAAACACATATTTTAAATGGGCAGGTAATATTTTCAATTCAAGTTTAAGTGGTTTAATATTTTAAGGAATAAGATTTTTATTATTGTTTTCCAATAAGTCTAAAGTTTCAAATTTTCCCTTAATATAATCTAAATCTTCTTCTTATATTTCATTCTTGTTTTCAAAAAATTCTCCTTGCCTTAATTTGTTTTCATACTCATTCTTAAATTTCTCATTACTCAGATAATCAGTTACTTCCATCTAAACATTCAATATCTTTTTATATTGTTGGATATTTCGTAGCTTTTGTAATATTAAATGTTACTTCTTGATCATTAACTCTCATTACTAATTCTCCTTTTTACACATCTATCACGGCTCTCCTAGTTGCAAGAAATGGTCTACCCAAAATAATAGGAATTTCCTTATCTTCCTCCATATCCTATACTATAAAGTTTATAGGGAAAATAAATTTATCCACTTTTACTATTACATCCTCTATAATTCCTTTTGAATAAGTTAATGATCGAGCAGCTAACTGAAGAGTTACAGTAGTAGGGGAAATCTCTCCCAAATCTAAATGTTTGAAGATCGATAAAGGCATAAGATTGATACTCACTCCTAAATCACATAAAGCTTTTCCAAAAAACTTTTCACTAATAACACAAGGTATAATAAAACCACCGGGAGCTTTTAATTTTTCAGAAAGTTTTTTCTAAATAATAGCACTACATTCTTCACAGAGTTCAACAGTCTCTTGATTTGTAAACTTCCTTTTCTTGTTTAGTATATCCTTCATAAATTTCACATAACTTGGGATTTGTTCCGAAGCTTCAACAAAAGAAATGTTTATTGTTAACTTCTTAAGGGTTTCAAAAAAAATTTTATAAATTATTTATCTTTATTCTTCTGCTTCAGTCTTTGAGGAAACGAAGGTATTGGTTTTTCTAAAGGTTTGTTCATTTTTATTTTGGTCACTTTCTATTGCTTGCTTCGCTTCATCAACTTCAGTTTCTCTTTGGGTCCTTGTTTCAACTTCTTTTTCACTTTGTAATTGAATAGATTTAATTTGCTCCTTATTTTGATCTTTTAAATTAACTTCCACTGTATTTGGAAGAATTCTAGAATGCCTGTTACTGAGTGTTGTAGTAATATGTCCTAATTGATTTTTAATATTTCTAATAGCAGCCCCTTGATTCTATATTTGATTTCCCATGTTTAACATTACTTCTTCCATCATCAACTTTTTTTCCTTAACTTGTAGGTTAGGATTAGAGTTAAATCCAGAAGGATAATAAGGTCGACAACTAGGATTTCCTTGGTTGTTCAAATTTCTGGAGGGATTCACCGAATTGTTATAATTATTCCAACTAAAGTTAGGGAGATTTTTCCATCCAAAATTATAAAGGTTAGAATAGGGATTGTTAGTTAATTATTTATAGAATTTAAAGTTTCATAAAATGATTGAGTATCAATGATCTATCCTAGTGAATTTTCTTCTAATACTAGGGGTATTTGAGAATATTTCACTCCTAATGATCAATATTTTTTGAAATAGCAACAATTAGAGATGCTAAAATAGACATTGCAATAATATCATGAATACTAGCTACTGTCTTAAGATTTACCCTTTCAAAGGGCCATTGAAAATTGATAGTAGCTGTTTCTTCAATTAAAGAATATGCTTCATCAAAAGGTTTTGACATTAGTGATCCACCCGCAACAGCATCTATAATAGATCTAAGAGATCCTACTAATCCATTATAAAATGTTTGAATTATAAACCAATCTGGTGTAGCATGGTGTGGACATTTTCTAAGAAGATTTTTAATTCTTTCCCAAGCTTCATATATCGATTCCCCTTCAATCGATTCCCCTTCAAATCGATTCCCCTTCAAATTGACAAAAAGATGTAATAGCATTTCTAAGCTTAGCAGTTTTTGAGGGTGGAAAATATTTAGCGATGAATTTTTGTGATAGTTTTCCCCAAGTTCTGATAGGACCACGTGCTAATAAATTTAACCAAGCCTTGGCTTTATCCCTTAATGAAAAAGGAAAATGTCTAAGCCTAACAACATCATTAGACACTCCGTCATATTTAAAAATAGCAAAAATTTTAAGAAAACTAGCAAGATGTAAGTTTGGATCTTTAGTAGGTGTTCCTCCAAGCTGATTATTTTATACCATTTGGATAATAGCAGGTTTAAGTTCAAATGAATTAGTAGCAACATCAAGATTTTGAATAGTTAAGTGAAGTTCATCTGCTATCGGATTAGCATAATTTTTTAAAGGTCTTTGTCAATTTTTGTTTATTTGATTATTTAAGTCATTCACCATTTCATTTAAGTTTTTAATTTCTTTTTATATATTTGAAATTTTTTCTAATAGTACGCCTTAATTCTGAATTGTAAGGTACTAAGCCTTCAGATCCAATATCGCATAAATAAATATAATAAGCAAAGAAAATTTTCTTAAAAATAACTCTTAAATAAAAATATATTTTCCTTTTTAATTGTTGATTTTTTTTATTTTTTTTAAATTTTTTATATATAAGTATCTCTAAATTTCCTAATTTATCAAATCTATTTAATTTACTGTTACCCTCCCAGGCAACGACGCCAAAAAGTTGATCCCGAGTGATATAGTTGTGTAAAAATTATATAGTTGACTCCGCTATGCAACAGTGCCAAAAACTTGATGCAATATTTTATAAATTAGAAATTTAAGCAATTAATGTTGGGATTCTGCGCAACTATACATATCATTATCAAGTCATAAAGGACTTTCTATTGAAGCCCCAAATATCGATCCCACGGGGAAGGTATAAATTTGAAATGATAAATTTAATAAATTTACTAGAGAAAGTTAATACAAAAATGCTGTCACTAATTTCAAATGTTGAGATATTATCAGAACTAAATTATTAATGTTGAGAACTAAATTGAACTAAATTATTTAAATAATAATAAAACTGAAATACAAAGTTTAAACAGTAACTACTAAACTATTAAATTGTGTTTATGTGTTGAAGATTTTTTTTTTGGAAAAGCATCATTCCCACTACAATGAGATTTTAATAAAATGAGATGAGATAAATGGTTAAAAAATGTATTGTGCCAAATAAGAGCAATTTTAATTCTCTACCCTCATATAGTGTTAGAGAAAATTTTGGCTAATCTCAGTATTTAGTCCCTAAATCCGTGGCTAGGCTAGGAGGATACCGGCTCCCACTCTAGAGCTCTCACTTCCCTTCACCTGAAGGCTAGCTCCCGCTTCAATTTGGGATTTTAGTTTGTCACCCTAAAGATTCTCTGATTCTACACCCAATAAAGTATATTTCCCTATTTATTTGCACTTAGTTCCATGAACGAAATTATCCTTCATAGAATCAAATGTTATCATCACTTTGTTGTAGAACTCATACTCCATTTCCCGGATCATATGTTTCACAACATATTTTAACAATTCAATTGGCCAAATCAAAAAGTAAATTAAGTTCGGAGTTGAAAAATCATTACAATTTATTTTATATTTTAATATTGGCACATCCATATTATCTCTTCATTTCACCATATCTCAGAGTAGGGAGAAAGATAAAGTAAACAACTCAGACTTCATGAGAAAGATACAACAAAACACAAGTTTCATATTTATAAGAAAGTTCATCCAACACATAAAAAAATAATATTTATCTGAAACTCTTTCTCAAAGCAAATCCCTTGTAGCCCTTTCTAGGAAATGTAGGAAGAAGAAATCTCTCACTTTTCTCCTTCTCCAACACTCTTAGAGAAGAGTTCAAACTTAATCTCACCACAGAACTCTAAATTATAAGGACAATGGACTCTAAATGATGGACTCTAAATGGTTGAATGGACTCTAAATGGTTGTGGAATGAGAAATGGAAGAATGTGTGATGCATAGAAGGTTGAATTGGGGCACTGAGATGTCAGGAAGAGTCACTTTTCTGATTAATTTTGGCCTCAAAAAAAGCCTAGAGTTGGTTCTTCAATAGATGCCTCCAAAAACTCTTCAAAAAGCATCCAAATTTTTTGAATCTTCTAGAAATAGGAGCTGAACTGACATTTGCGCTGTCTACGCCAGTGTTTCACAATTTAATTCGTTGCTCTCTATCAAATGGCACCGTCAACACTGCTTCTGGCGCTAAAATAATTTTCAACTTCTTCATTTTTGCTCCAAAATTCATCATTTTTGCTTCCCTTTTGCTTTAAGTCCTAAAATTCAACAACCTACAAGTAAACATAAAAATACCTTTCATTAAAGTGCAATATCACCAAAAATGAGTATAAAATATGGGTTAAAATATGGGTCTAAAAATGAGGGTCTAAAAATGAATATATTTTTGGTATATCAAAATCCCCCAAACTTACATGTTACTTGTAGAAGATGTATTAGTGAAAGTGGATAAATTTATTCTTCTTATAGACTTTATTGTATTAGATATGGAGAAAGATAAAAAGATTCTTATTATTTTAGAGAGACCATTCCTTGGAACAGGGAGAGCTGTGATAGATGTGCAAAAAGGAGATTTAATAATGAGAGCCAATGATAAAGAAGTAACATTTAATATAGCAAAAACTATGAAATATCTTGCGATAGAAAAAGATAATGAATGTCTTATAATGGTAGTTACTAGTTATGTAAGTAATGAGCGCTTCAAGGGAATGTTTGAAGAAAACTAAGATAAGAAGAGAACTATGAGAATGAGAATGAAATAAAAAATGAGAATTTAGACTATTTTCAGGACAAATTTGAAATTTTGGACCTTTTGGAAAATGATAATTAAAATCTTACTCCTTCAAGTATTAAAACACCTGAACTTGAACTGAAAGTATTACCTGCCCATTTAAAGTATGTGTTTTTAGGAGATTCATCTATATTGCCTGTTTTTATATGTTCTAATTTAACTAAAATTCAAGAGCAAAAATTAGTAGAAATGTTGAAAAGATTTAAGAAGGCCTATGGATGCACTTTAACAGATATTAAAGGAATCAATCCTTCCATTTTTATGCAAAGAATTCTATTGGATGAACGATAAGAACCTAAAGCTAATCCTTAGAGGAGATTAAATCTGATAATGAAAGAAGTTGTTAAAAGGAAATTTTAAAATGATTAGATGCTAGAATTATATATCCTATTTTAGACAGTGTTTGGGTAAGTTCGATTCACTGTGTTCCAAAATAAGGAGTAACAGTTGAAGTAAATGAGAAAAATGAACTAATTCCAACAATACAAGTCACTGGCTGGAAAATTTGTATAAACTATAGAAAATTATATGTAGCGACCAGGAAAAACCATTTTCCTTTACCATTTCTAGACCAAATGTTAGATAGATTGGTCAGGCAAAAATAGTACTGCTTTCTAGATGGTATACTGGGTATCATTAAATTCCAATTGTTCTGGAGGATTAAAAAAACAATATTTATAAGCCCTTATGGAATATTTGTTTTTTGTAGAATGCCTTTTAGACTATGTAACGCACCTGCGACCTTTCAAAGATGTATGATGTTAATTTTTGTAATTTAATTGAACGTGGAATGGAAGTATTTCTTGATGATTTTCTATATTTGGAACTTCATTTGAATTATGCTTAAGTAATTTAGAAAAAGTGCTGGAATTGTGTGAAAAAATCAACTTAGCATTAAATTAGGAAAAAAGTCAATTTATGGTTGCAGGAGGAATTGTACTTCAGCATAAAATTTATGAAAATGACATGGAATTAGATCCACTAAAAATTCATGTTATTGTGAAATTATTGCCTCCTTCTACGGTTATAGGGGTAAGAAGTTTTCAAGGACATGTTGGTTTCTACAGGCGTTGTATAAAAAAAATTTCAAAAATTACTAAGCCATTATGCCAACTTTTAAAAAAGGATACAAAATTTAGTTTTATTGAGTAATGCATAAAAGCTTTTGAATTACTAATAGAAAAATTAATCACTGCTCCTATAATAGTTCCACCTGATTAGAAGAAACATTTAAAATAATGTGTGGTGCTAGTGATCATGCTATTGGAGCTATTCTAAAGAAAATGTATAACAAAGTTTTTAAAGTAATATATTATGCTAGTAAAATGCTAGATGATGATTAAATTATTTACACCACTACTAAAAGAGAGTTGTTAGTTATTGTTTATGCCTTTGATAAGTTTAGACCTTAATTAATTGGAGCTAAATGTAGAGTCCATACAGACCACTTTTCTATCAAATATTTGATGCAAAAGAAGGATGCTAAACTAAGATTAATTAGATGGATACTTTTGCTGTAAGAGTTTGATTTTGGGTTAGTAGATAAAAAGCGAACTGATAATCAAATAGTTGATCATTTGTCTAGACTAGAACAATAAATATTAACTAATTTCATAAATGAAATTTTAGAAATATTCCCTGATGAACAATTGTATAATATTGATATAAAGAATATACCATGGTATACTGATATAGTAAATTATATTGTGAGTGATATCCTACCACTAGATGTAAAGAATCAACAATTAAAGAAATTTATTCATGATGCAAGATTCTATTTTTGGGATGACCCATATTTATATAAAAAGTGTAAAGATTTGATCATTATAAGATGTGTGTCTTACAATGAAATTGAACAAATAATTGAACGATGTCATGATTCAAAATTTGGAGGACACTTTGGAACTAGTAGAACTACACATAAGATTTTGTGAGTTGGATTTTATTGGCCTACTCTTTTTATAGATGTTAATGAATATATTAAAACATGCGATCGATTTCAACGAGTAGGAAATATTTCTAGAAGAAATGAAATGCCTCTGAATTACACATTGAAAGTTGAAATTTTTGATGTGTGGGGATTAGATTTTATGGGATCATTTATGCCTTAATTTGAAAATTTATATATTGCTTTCTGTTGATTATATGTCTAAATGGATGGAAGTTATTGTTGTACCTAAATGTGATGCTCAGTGTTACAAAATTTTAATATAAAAACATTTTTACAAGATATGGAATGTCGAGAGTGATTATTACGGATGGAGGATCCCATTTTGAGAATAAGAGGACAAAGAAATTGATTAGAAAATATAATATTAAGCATAGATTCTCTACTACTTATCATCCCAAAACTAGCGGTCTAGTAGAGATATTAAATCGTGAAATAGAGCAAATTTTAGAAAAGTTGTAAATCCTGATAAATTGGATTGGTCTGCTAGATTAGATGCTACATTATGGGCATACAAAACTGCCTACAAGACTCTTATTGGAATGTCCCCATATAGACTTATTTTTATTAAAACATGCCACTTACCAGTAGAGTTGGAACGTAAAGCATTTTGGGCTATTAAGGAATTCAATTTTAATCTAAAAGATGCTGGTGAGAAAAGATTATTGCAACTCATTGAACTTGAAGAGATTAGAGATGAAGCATATGTAATTCAAAAATCTATAAAGAGAAAATAAAAAATATGGCATGATCGGTAGATTATAAAAAAGAAATTTGAACCTGGACAAGAAGTTTTATTATATAATACTAGATTGTGGTTATTTTTAGGAAAATTGAAATCTAGATGCTTAGGACCATTCAATGTGATCAAAGTCTATTATTATGGAACTATTGTTATTAAAGATCTTAAAACAAGAAAGATATTTAAAGTTAATGGGAATCAATTGAAATATTATTATGAAGGGCACATGTCACAATTTAAAGAAATCTTAATGTTGAGTCATCCTGAATAAACATTGGTGCGTCAGGCTGACGACGGAAAACCAAACACTTTGTGAGGGGCAACCCATATATATGTATGTATATAT
>NW_018164937.1:110540-160389 GCF_001263595.1 Phalaenopsis equestris
TATATATACATACATATATATATATACATATACATATATATATATACATATATATATATATATTGATAAAGGAGCAACTCATGGCTCCTTACGCGTTAATAAAATAAAAGGATACAAAGTTGGGGAGGGAATGCAGATCCCCAACTACCACCACAAAAATAAAACACATTTTAATCCTAGGGGTTCCACATTCCATGGTACAACTCAACACAAAAAAATTAAAAAAGAGAAAAGTGTAGCAAAGCTACACCAAAAAATACATCCGCAATAAACAATGCCAAAAGAAAATGTATAACAAAAAAGAGAAAAAACTTCTAAGCCCATGTCGTTGGTGTTGAAAAGCATCAATTCAAACTTGGAGCTTGATGATCCATTTAGTGTCGCAGAGATAAGAAACTAAACCTGTAAATAATGAAAACAATCTACTGCCAAAAATATAATATAGCTGCACCGTGAGTTAGACAAGTGGTGCTTCTCAAAATGAAGCTTCCATAACACAAAAAATTGATATTCAATATAAGTAGCATGTGTAAGAGTTTGACCTCATAAATGGTACCCAGCATAACCAGTTTCAAGGAAATACCCAAAAGAAACAGATAAAATCCAACCAATTGTACGCATGGCCATCGAACAAGTAGAGAACAAAACCGGACTAGAAAATCCAAGGAAGAAGTAGTACCAAAATATTCAGAAAGAAGAAAAAATATGCAATAAAATCCAAGTTTATATAAAACCAAACTAGAAAAGTCAATGAAGAAAATAGTGCCAAAATATTCAGAAAGAAGAAAAAATCTATAATAAAATCAAAGTTTAAATTGCAACGATGATGTGAAAAAGTTCCTTAATGTGTAAAAGTGTGTGGCTACATGATCATCAATAATACCATAAAATATCCAAATATTGTCCACCATGCTTAAAATCAAAACCCAGCAAAACACCAGCATCATACTCCATATCAGAGAGAAACTAGACTAGCACAGTAATCCCAAACAGAGAAGCTAAAATGCATAATTAAAGTCTAATAAAAGGGGCATCCATGAGGTCACTCCTAATGAGAGTGTGCAGATAATGTGGAGGAGAATCCCCAACAAAGGCATCACACATTTGACATTTAGACAACCAGTCAGCAGAGGAATTACCCTCTCTACAAATAAAAGAGTATTGGATTCGAAGATTATGCATCTCAATACAAAGCTAAATCTGTCTCTGCAATGAAATAATACACCAAGCCAGCTTAATTTTAGTCATAAGAATATAAAACATCGCCTCAGAACCGGTTTCCAAAATGAGGCAATTAAAATTCATTGAAATTGTAGTTTGTAATGTAGCAAGCACAACACAAATTTCAGTTTAAGGGTAGTAGTGGCATTGCAAGGGGAAGCAAAATATGCTAAGCATTTACCATAAACATATCTAAATAGACCTCCCACACCAACATAACCAGAAGTATAGCTACCATCCACATTAACTTTAATCCAGCCTTTGGGGGTGGTGCCCATTTAATCAAAATGGGTTTCCTACCCCTAACCAAAGGAGGAGAGGCAGCCATTCTATTCTCTAAATTCCAGGTCTTGTGAAATGAGCCACTATAAGAGTAGAAACAAAGGTAGAAGTAAGGTAAGGATTATCATACTTATGACTATTTATAGCCATCCAAATGAACCAAAGCACAATAGTAGGCAAGTAATTGAGCTTTTTAAAAGCAGGATCAAAATTCTTCCAAATCCCAACAGCAGTTTTAAAATTCAAGTTTAAGGGTCAATTTATACCAAAATAGTAGCCTAACCAATTCCAAACATCCTTGGCGAAGGGGCAATCAAAAAACAAATGGTTGACCGATTCAGCATCCTTTTTATAGTTGTATCAAAAGGAAGCAAGTTTCAGCCCTTTCACTTTAAGAATATCATCCAGAGGGAATAAATTATGAAAGTAACTCCAAAGAAAAAATGAGATATAGGGAAATATATTTATGCCAAGTGTAAGAATTCTACTTCCAAGTAGTAAAAGTGTGCATTTTTGAATAAAGCAATTTAGTAACAGAGGATCTACTTTGAAACTTCCAAATAAGAATATCCTTTCCATGAGCTCTGATAGGTATGGTGGCAATGGCAGGAGCTAAATTACCAACAAAAGAATTAAGTTTAACCATATTCCAAGCACCATAAATCCAATAATCATAAACTAACAAGTTAGAATCATAACAATATTAGGCAAAGTGGGGTGAGAAGAAATTCCCCATTCATCATTCCAGAAACAGATGCTGCCATCTCCAATGTCCCAATAAATAAAATGAGAAGCCACCTCCCTAGGCAAAATAATAGCTTTCCAAGGTTTAGAATCTCCCACTTTCCATTTGACCGTGGAAGGGTGAAGGTTCTTGCAATATTTATGAAGCATAACCTTAGCCCAAAGAGACTCCCCCAAATGAAATTTAAACCAGATTTTACACATATTGATCTCAATGATCTATTGCTTAGTTTTAAAACTAGCCCACCAGCAAAAATGGGCCTGCTATTGTACTGCCAATTAGTCCAGCTTTGAGTGGATCTAGATCCCTTCCAAAGAAATTTGTTGAAAATAACCTCAAGAATTTTTTTGGTACTTTCATGGTTTTAAGAACTTGCATAGTGTAAAGAGGAAGAGTACATAAAATTCTTTTCAATAAAGTAAGCCTCCAACCATTAAAAAGAAAAGTATTTTTCCAATCATCAATCTTAAGTTTAATTTTATTAATCACATCATCCATCTGGGTTTGTTTTCTCCTACTCTCAGAATCTTAACACCAAGATACTTAATAGGAAGCTTAAAAATTTTGCAACCAGTATAAGTGGAGACCCAAGCATGACTGCTAAGGGAAAGACTCTTACCAAAATAAATGGAGCACTTAGCGAGATTGATCGTCATACCAGAAATGCTTTGGAAATTCTTTAACAAAGACATGGTAGGTTTGATAGCATGCTTGCTAGCATTTAAAAACATTATATCATCATCAACATAAGCAAGATGACTCACTACAATCCTGGATTCATAAGAATATTAAATATAAGAATGCTCAAGAAGTAGCTTATTAATAAGCCTAGAGAGGTAATCAAAAGCAATTATAAACATAGTAGAAGAAAGATGATCTTCTTTTTTAATGCCCCTATTAGCGGAGAAAAAAACCATGTGATTTGCCATTAATCATTTCATATTATTTGAAAACCACCTCTTTATGAGAGAGCAGAAATCCAATTTGAAACCTTTAGCCTAAAAAATTTTAGTTATAAAATCCCAAATAATAGTGTCAAAAGCTTTCTTAATGTCCAATTTAAGGACCATGTTTCCCCCTCTACACTTCTTATCCAGGTCCTCAATCATCTCTTGAGCTAAAATTATATTATCAGTAATATCCTTCCTTTTATAAAAGCAGACTATGAGGAGCAATGATATTAGAGAGGTGTAGCTGTAATCTGTTAACTATTATCTTACTCATGACTTTAGAAATTACGATAATAAGAGAAAAAGGACGAAAATTATGCCATGAAATCTTATCATTACCTTTAGTTATAAGTACAATCGAAGCAATGATAAAATATTTATCAGGTTTTCACCAAGGAAGAAACTTTGTATAGCAAGGATCACCTCCTTCTTAATGATTTCCCAAGAATGAGTGTAGAATGTGGACGGGAAACCATCATGACCAGAAGCTTTGTTGGGATAGATAGACTTTAAAGCATATAAAATTTCCTGTTCATCAAGGGGGTAAGTTAAATGTAGGTTATTAACATCATCATATTCTTCAAAAAAGTGAGAAGGATCCACAGGCATAACAAGAGTAGAGGATTAAAAAATATCAGTAAAGTACTTAATAAAACATTCATCAATATCTTTAATACAAGTTAAAATATGCTCATCACCATTTTTTATTTTCAAAATGCTATTAATATTTCTTTTATGCTTTAAAATGGCATGAAAATATTTAGTATTTCTATCCCCCACAACAGAGGATATATCATTAGTCTTCTACTGAAGTAAATTCTCCTCCAAAGCTATAACGTCCATTAATGTAATATGGGCCTGAGAAATAGTATCCAACATTTCACGAGAGCAAACAAGTTGAGCTTCCAAGGTGTCAATAGCATACTGAGCATCCTTTAATTTTTTGTGGACATTACCAAACACTTGGAAATTCCATTTAGTTAAATGAGCAACCATCTTTTTATGGAGTTGCCACAAAACAAACCAAGGAGTCTCAGCTCAAATGCTTAACCCTCACAATGGGGAAGTGACTCAAAAAAACAGAATTATGTTGGATGATGTTGCTAGAATTTAATTGTGATAACTCATTATTGCGTTCAGCCATTTTCCTTGAGTGGTTTTGAACCTGCCACCATTTTCTAAAGTTCTGGCAGCTTTACGTATCAAAGGGTTAATGTCATGAGAAGCAGTAGGATTCCCATTTAAAGTAATATGAAATGCACAACTAGTTAATGGAATATCCAACATTATAAGGAATGTGATGATCCTCAGTTAAGGTTGTTTCCATGGGCTTATCAGAAGCCACATTAATATTTATCTCATTACAATCATCAGCCAAAGCAAATTCATCACTGATATGTGTTTCCTGAGGCTTCTCAGGAGCCTCAACAGCAGGTAACTCATTGCATTCATGAGCTATAGCATTGCCAAAACTAGGATTAATTTGTTGAGGAATGTCATCAGTGCTAGGATTACATTGTTGAGTAATGTCATTAGTGCTAGTGAATGAGGCCTCATTGTCTAAATTATTCATATTAGAAATAGGAGGATGTATAGGGGGATTTTTATTTAAATCAACCACATCTTCAACAATAGTAGGATTATATTGTTGCTCATTAGATTGTTGATTTTTGAGAGTGGTATTATGTGTGTGTGGAGAAAAATGTGAATTTTTGAGGTGAGGGTTTAAGTTGAAGCAGGAAGATGTTTGATGATCAAACATGGAACAATGAGTGTAAAAAACTGAGTGCCTTTCAATTTCCACAGATTGTCAATATCCTTGATGTTGTGAACCTATCCAAATTTCATTACAAAATGGCTGTGTAATATCATGTTCAATAAGAATACGTGCTTCTGTGGGTCTTGATAATGTATAGGTAGCACTGTCCATTGTCAAGGGCTTGCCATAAGCAGCCACAAGTGAAAAAGTATCTCATGGTTAAAGAGAAGCAATTTAAGCCTTGAAAAAAGAATCTAGACCGGTATAATAGGCAATTTAGATTTAGGATCAAAGTGTACAGACCTTTTTCAAAATTTCAGCAAACTATTTTCAATTCACATCTTTTTGCAAAGAGACTGGTATAATCCTCAACATTAGCAAGTTGTACGAAATATGCCTACCATTTATGATTCCAACTTTCCATCAACCCTTTAGTTTAAGCATTTCAAAATCTCTCCTTATCAACTCAACTTTAGGAATAGCATAAGTAAATTTTCCCACAAGGGCCAGACGGTAAGAGGATGCAAGGATCGAGGTTTCATCTTCAGTCACAAATAATGCAAGCTTCCCATTCTTTTTCCCTAACTTTTTAAAAAAGGTGTAATCTCCTGCATCCATAAGGGAATCATGGAACCCTTAAGGGAGCATACCAGAGGAAGCTGTAGCCAAGGAGCTGCCTCCCCCAGCCATGACCACACCAATAATTGAACGAGTAGCAAGAGGCATCACAAAAAAAGGAAAGAGAAAATAGTGCAAAGTAAAGCTAAGATCTCACCAGTAAGGAAAATCCCGATTGCCAGTGAACGCACCGACGGGAATACCTCAATCGCCCATGAGGTCACCGAAACTAAAAATATATATATTTTTTTATGTATCAGCAATTCATATATATATATATATATATCTTTGTATTTTGTTTTATAATTGTTCTAATGTATTAGGAGATAATAATACCTTAGAATCCTACACAATTTTATATATCATAAATCAAGACAAATATTGATATTGGACGAAAATTTGGGAATGAATTGAACCAAAGATGAAACAGGCGTAACTTTGGCTTTGGCACCGACGGTGCTAGCATGGGCGCCGACGATGCCCTTTAACAAAGCCATGGCGCGGACACCATCGAGGGTGCCAACAATGCTGAGGACAGTGTTTGGCAGACTTTGGTAAGATTTTGCATCAAAATAACTGCCTAAAGGTCTTTTTAAAGGCATGAAAACCATTTTAGACAACCAGATACTTCCAAATTTTGAAATCCATGGCTTCCAATTCCAGAAACACTTCAAGATATGGGATTTTCAATCGAGGAAAGTTCATCAGTTTTGACACACTTTAGCAGTCTATTGGAGATATTAGAGGAGGAGACTGTACTGAAGATGGAGAGGAGTAATTGAAGAAGTTAGACTTTTTAGTATTTAAAGTTAATTATGTTCTTAATGTAATAATGTTGGATTTTCTTTACTTTGAAACTCCTATCATTTTAATTGTATGTATAGTTTAAATTTCAACATTCTAGTATTGTGGCTTGATTTTGACATTGAATTATAGTGTGATTTGCTTTATGTATGTGTTAGTGGGATTAAAAATCTGTGTCTATAAAAATTTGGAATTTCATATATAAAAGTTGGTTTTGTGTTGTTTGTAAAAACACTTGTTTATGGACCATTTAAGGATGAATACTGTTGTTTAAAGAGACTAATGAGACATTGGAGTGAATTGGAAATAACTGATGTGCGAAAATAATGAAAATTGAATAATTTTGGCACTGGCGCCGACGGTGCCCAAGAATCGAAAATCCCCAAATACTTTGAAATTTCACGAATTGCACTGTGAAAACGCCAATTTTACCCCTTTGTTCACCTTAAACATTCGGTTTACACCCCTAGGGCTTGCAAACACTTGGATTTAAAGAGATTATAAGACAGAAGAAGTTTGGATTTCATCTTCTCTTAATAAGCGCTACACTTTGAACTAAAAATTTTTTATTTCCACCAAGGCTTTCTCCTACATTACCGAGATCCAAATTTTTAAAATTTTTTAAGCATATTTTGAGAAAACCCTTTCGTGAAGAACTCTTACATAGTGGATTAAAGTTTAAAATTTTTCACATTGTGATTTTCAAAAATTTTGGAAATTATTTGGATTTTATCATTTTTTTTCTTTCTTTTGGAGATTGCAATGGCACAAAGGATGAGCAAAAGAAAGAGGAAACTGGAATATGATGACCAGGTATTCATCAAATTCAAAGCTAGCATTCAATTCAATATTCTACGGAATACAAAGAAAATAATTCTAGATCGAGCGTTCAAAAATATGGAGGGTGAAGTGGAGTGATTAATTATTACTCGGTAGTGGGAGAATTTATGTTACTTTACTGTGAAGGCTCTTATTCTTATAGTCTTGGAGTTTTATGCCAATTTTAAAGAGACTTCTAAAGACCACGACTATGTTCATGTTAGTAAGGTTGAGTTCACCCCGAGTAGGATTAATGAAATTTATCAGTTGCGAGGAGCATCTCACTGTGACTACAATGCATTTTCTGCTGCGAATGAGGCTCTGAATGAAGTTATTTCCTTTCTTACTAATGGAAGAGGAGATTGGAAGGTGAAGAATAATGTTAAGGTAAGCTTCTCTACTTCTATGTTAAATGTAGTATCCAAAGCCTGACATTACTTTATATATGCCAGAATGATACCTACAAACCAGCATAGTGAAGTTGCTAAGGATAGAGCAATCATGAACTTCTATATCCAATAGATGGAGAGTTTAGATGTTAGCTCTATAATCTATAAAAACATTCATTTTATTGCTCTAGGTCAGATGACTGGTGGATTAGGTCACCCTGCCCTGATTTTCACATTATGTGAGCAATCAGGATTTGATTTTAGATCTGATGAACTGGATTGAGCCTCTTAAACTTATTGGGCTAGAAAAAATTAAAACCTATGAATCTCATGTTGGATGGAGAATGGGAAGTAGGAGTAGGGATATTCCTTCTACTTCTAGTAACCCTACTCTCTAGGGACTTATGGAACACATGATGATCCAACAAGGAGATATCTTAAGGATAGAGGACATGATTGAAAATTTGTAGGCCAGGAATGCACATAATGATAATTTAACAAAACAAAATTTTGAATATGATGCTGCATATGATGATGCTAGCGTTAGATACATGAGGGGTGACCATTCAGTACAGTTTCCTTTTAACCTTAACCTTACCCCTTATCAAAAGTAGAACTTTGGTAAAAGTAGAACTTTGGAAGTAGAACTTTGGTATAGAAGAAGAAGAAGATGATGAAGAAGAGGATGAGCGAAGATGTCTGCTTAGTCATAGTTCTGATCTTTTATTTAGTTTATAGTTTTTTCCACTTTGTTGTTGTCATTTTTTTAGTTTTTAGAGTTTGATACTTTGATTTTTATTGAATGATGTGTTGTGAACTATAGTCTGTAGAGTTGTATTTGAATTGAAATTTATTTTAGTACTGTTGTTTGTTTTTAGTAATTTGTTGTTATTGACCTCACTTTTGGTTGAGGTTTAGTTTTCCCTCTTTAGTTGCATAAGGTCTAGCCATAGGATTTTTCTGTTGACTATTATTAGAAAACTAGAAAGGAACCCTCACCATTAGAAATTTTAGACTCCTCTTTGCTCAACTTGAAGTTCCACATATTGTTCATAACCTCTAGCACTTAGTAGGTGGGGTCAGTATGGGGATCTCAAGGAGAGTCCGTATAGGAATGTTTGACGGCTTCTTGGCCTTAGGGTTGGCCCTGGGTGTTGGTCTGGAGCTAGTTCATTTACATACACTTACTTTCACTCACAACCATAAACCCAAGCTTTTTGACTTTGATCCAATTTGTTGACTTTGAACTTTGATCCCTTGATTCTTTTGGGATACTCATGTAGATGGTCCTCTAAACCCATTGGCCCTAGGCTAGGGTTTAGCAAAGACAAGTACATAGTGGATGCAAATGGAGATTCCATTGGTCCATAGTTCACATATGGTGATTCGCTTCCCAATTCTACCAAAAGTACCCAACTTGGGCTTTACCCCTAAATCCACCCAAATTACCAAAATGCCCTCAAAATCTTAAATTTGGCCAACATTTCCAATTCACTCAAAATACCCAATTTTATTCAAAAAATATTTCAAACCATTTCAAAATACCCAAATTACCCAAAACTGCCAAAAAATTCCAAATTTACCAAAATACCCCCAAAATTGCCAAAATTATAAAAATACCCTTTGCACCCCAAACTTTCCCAAAACCTCCAAAATCACTTTAAATGTCTCCAAGAAAAAATTGGACACTCCAATTGAACCCAAGTTGGTTCCATTTTGACCAAAACCCCCAAATTGCCTTTAAGGAAACCCCCAAATTGCCTTTTGACCAAAACCCCCAAATTGCCTTTAAGGGCCCAATTTTCCTAAATTCACCTTAAATGTCCATCAATTTGGCCCCAATTTCCCTCAATTTCAATCCTAAACTAAAATTCAACCTTTAAATGACCAATATAAACCAAATCAGGCCTAATTGGCCCATGCTTTGAGCTCGCTCTTGATCTAAGTCAAACCCCCAATTTATAAAGTGGAATGTGAAAAGTTTTTTTTTTAATTTTAAGAAGAGGAAAGTGAAGTTGAAAATTATTAATGGCTATCAAGATAAAGTAATCCTTACATGAAAATAAAACAAAAGAAAAAATCAAAAGAAAAGAAAAAGGGAAAGGAAAGAAAAAAAAAACATGTGAGGAGAAGCTTGGGGAGAGGCCTGATAAAAAATTGGCTTCACTTGAATCAACTTAAGGAAGAAGGCTTAGCTACATTCAATAAACATGTATTTAAGTACTAGCATATTTTCTAGTAAAGTTTTTGTGAAGTTATTTTTCATATTGATTTTCTAAGTGGCTTTATTATGATAATTTGCAATTTTCCTTGAGAAGAATAAATAATTAGAAATTTTAGACTTGACTGCTAGATATTCTTATACCATTAGTATTAACAAGAGTTATTTTAAATATTTCTTAAGTTATGCTATGATATTTAGTAGACTAAAATATTGAAATCCAGAAGTTAAACTTTTTAATATAAGTCATATTTTTATGTAGTAAAGGAGTTACTTGAGAACAAGTAACAATTATGTTTGGGGGATTTTTATGCGCCCAAAATTTATGCATTTTTAGACCTATATTTGATACTCATTTTTTTTTGTGATATTATGCTTTAAAGGAATGTATTTTTCATTTTTTATTTCAAGTTAATGATTTTTTGCACTTGGAGTAAAAATATGAAATTTGGAGTCAAAATAGCATTTTGGAGAGAAATACTTAGCGCCGACGGCGCCAGTATGGACGCCGAAGATGTCAGCATGGATGCCGATAATGCCTGCATGAAGGTAGGTGTCCAGAATAGTAGGGGTACTAAAGGTGCTAGACTACGCGCCAATGACGCCATTTAACAGAGAGTGTAAAGTAATTTCTGGCCACTAGCGCCGACAACGCTGAAGTAGGTGCAGGGCAAAATTCTAAAAGATTTGACGAATTTGGACGCTTTTTCAAGAGTTATTTGATACGCCAGTTGGAAAACCAATATTATGCTCTATTTAGAGCAGAAATTGATGAGAAAAGGAGTCCTCTAGTGTGTCATTGAGTATTCTTTAGTGTTCTATTGTGTGTATGGTGTAGTGTGGTGAGTCTAAGTGTGATTTCTCCTAAGGAGGGAGAGAAGTGAAGAGAAGTGAGAGATTTCTTCTTCCCTACCTCTTTGAAGAGTGAATTAAGAGTTTTGTAAAAAGAGAAAGAGTCAAAGAAGAGCCACAAGGGATTTTCTTTGAGGAAGAGTTAAAGATAAGTAGTGTTTGTTTATTATTGTTGTATAAAATTTCTTTTATTTATGAAATTCATATTTTGTCATAAAGTTCTCATTTGGTATGAGTAGCTTTCTTTGTCTTTCTCTTTGTCTTTCCCCCTACTCTGAGATATGGTGAAATGAGGAGATAATTTGGATGTGCCAATCTTAAAATAAAAAAAAAATTGTGATGGTTTTTTCACTCTATTCTTAATTTACTTTTTGATTTGGCTAATTCAAATGTTAACATCCGTTACGAAACATACTATCTGTTAAATGGAGTATGAGTTTCACAATAAAGTGAGAATCTCATTCGATTCCATGAAGGAGTGTTTCTTTCATATAATTGAGTGTAAAAAGATAGGAAACTATATATATTACTTGGCAAAGAATTGGAGATTCTTGGGTGATAGACTAAAATTCCCAATTTGGTCTTAGTGTTTAAGAACTAAAGTGAGAATTAACCTTAAAGAGAAGGGAAGTGGGAGCTCTAAAATGAGAGCCAGTATCCTCCCATTCTAACGATAGATTTAGAGACTAAACCTAAGATTAGCCACAGTTCTCTATAACGCTTGACTGAGGGTAGAGAATTAAAATTTCTCCTATTTGGTACAAGTCATATTAAAACTATTTATCTCTCTCATTTAACCAAAAAACTTACTGTAGTGGGAAATATGCTTTCTCATATTGGAAAACTTTGTCATAGAAATATAGTTTGGTAGTTATTTCTTAGCTTTGTTTTACAGTTTTGCTAGTAGTTGGTAATTTAGTTCTGATAGCACCCAAAACATTTGAAATTTGTGTAGTAGATTTTCTTTCTGTTTTGTGAATTTCCTGATATAAATTTCCATTACAAATTTACACCTTCCTCGTGGGAGCGTTATTTGGGGCTGATTTGGGGCTAAAACAGAAAGTTCTGTATTACTTGATAATGATACGTGTACTTGTGTAGAATCCCAAGATAATTGCTTCAATTTCTTATTCATAAATAATGAATCAAATTTTAAGCGTCGTTGTAAAGCAGAGTCAACTTTATTAATTTTACAAATCTATAATTTTAAGATCAAGGTCTAAACTTATCGAAGGCATAGACAATAGCTAATAACTCTCTTTCAGTAGTGTTGTAATTAATTTGAGCATCATTTAGAGTTTTACTAGCATAATATATTACTTTAAAAACTTTGTTATAACTTTGCCCTAAAATAGCTCCAATTGCATGATCACTAGCATCACACATTATTTCAAATAGTTTATCTAAACTAGGCGGAACTATTATAGGAGCAGTGATTATTTTTTCTTTCAGTAATTCAAATGATTTTATGCATTCCTCATTAAAATTAAATTTAGTATCCTTTTCTAAAAGTTGACATAATGGTTTGGTAATTTTTGAAAATTTTTTTATATAATGCATGTAGAAACCAGAGTATCCTAGAAAACTTCTTACCCCCTCTAACCGTATTGGGAGGTGATAATTTTGCAATAACTTGAATTTTTGCTGGATCTACTTCCATGCCATTTTTAGAAATTTTATGCCCAAGTACAATTCCTCCTACAACCATAAATTGATATTATTCCCAATTTAGTATTAAGTTGATTTTTCACATAGTTCAAAAAATTTTTTCTAAATTATTTAAGCATAATTCAAATGAAGTTCCAAATAGATAACAATCATCCATAAATAGTTCCATTCCATGTTCAATTAAATTACAAAAAACTGACATCATACATCTTTGCATTGTTGCAGTCGTGCTACATAGTCCAAAAGGCATTTTACAAAAATCAAGTGTTCCATAAGGGCTTGTAAAATTTTTTTTTCATTTATTTGATTATCTGAGTTATTCACCATTTTATTCAAATTTCTTATTTCATTTTATTGCTTTTAAAGTTTTCTAATAGTACGTTCTAAGTCTGAATTATTAGGTACTAAAATTTCAGATCCAATACTACGCATAAATAAATATAATGAGAAAAAAAATTTTAAAAGTACACCTAAATTTTAAGAAAAAAAATTTAATGATTTTTATTTTTTAAAATTTTTAATTTTATAGTTAAGTTTCATAATTTACCAAATCTATTTAATTTACTGTTACCTTCTCCGGCAACAGCGCCAAAAACTTGACCTCGAAATTATAGATGTGTAAAATTAATAAAGTTTACTCCGCTTTGCAACGACGCTAAAAACTTGATTCAATGATTATGAATAAGAAATTAAAGCAATTTATGTTGGAATTCTATGCAAGTATATGTATCGTTATCAAGTAATACATGACTTTCTGTTTTAGCCCCAAATATCTATCCCACGAGGAAGGTGTAAAATTGTAATGGAAATTTAAATATGGACATTCATAACAATAAAGAAAATCTAGTACACTAATTTCAAATTCTTAGAGTGATATCAGAGCTAAATTACCAATTATTGGAAAAACTGTAAAGCAAAGCTAAGCAATAACTACCAAACTATATTTTTGTGACGAAGTTATCCAATATGAGAAAACGTCTTTCCCACTACAATGAGTTTTTGGTTAAATGAGAGAGATAAATGGTTTTAATATGTCTTGTGCCAAATAGGAGCAGTTTTAAATCTCTACCCAGAGTCAAGTGTTATAAAGAATCATTGGCTAATCTTAGGTTTACTCTCTAAATTTGTGGTTAGGCTGGAAGGATACTAGTTCTCACTCTAGAGGACCAACTTCCCCTCCCCTAAAGGCTAAATCTCGCTTTAGTTCTTAATCACTAAGACCAAATTGGGATTTTAGTCTGTCATTCTAGAATCTCCAATTCTTTGCCCAATAATATGTATATTTCCCTATTTATTTACACTCATATCAATAAATGAAACACTCCTTCAGGGAATCGAATGTGATTCTCAGTTTGTTGTCAAACTCATACTCCATTTCATGGATAATATGTTTCACAAAATATTTTAACATTTCAATTGGCCAAATCAAAAAGTAAATTTAGAATGGAGTGAAAAAATCATCACAATTTTTTTTTTATATTTTAAAATGAAGACATCCAAATTTTCTCTTCATTTCACCATATCTCACAGAAGGGAGAAAGAAAAAGAAAGCTACTCAGACCTCATAAGAAAGATATTATAAAATATAAATTTCATAAATAAAAGAATCTTTATACAATAATAATAAACAAATACTACTTTTGTTTAACTCTTCCTCAAAGGAAATCTCTTGTAGGTCCTATTGGACTCTTTCTCTCTTTACAAGACTCATAATTCTCTCTTCAAAGATGTAGGGAAGAAAAAATCTCTCACTTCTCTCCCTCTCCAATAACTCTTAGGAGAAATCACACTTAGACTCATCACACTACACAATCACACAATGGAACTCTAAAGAAAACTCAATGACACACTAGCAGACTCCTTTTTCTCATCAATTTCTGCTCTAAATAGAGCATAACGTCAGTTTCGCAAAAGGCGTATCAAATAACTCATCAAAAAGCATCAAAATTCATTGAATCTTTTAGAATTTAGCCCTGCACTGACTTCAACGCTATAAGAATCCACGATGGAGTCGTCGGTGCCAGTGGCCTATAATTAATTTGTGCTCTCTGTCAAATGGCGCTGTCGGCGCCTAATCTGGCACCGTTGGTGCCTCTACTATTTTAGACCCCTTCCTTCTGTCTAGCACCATCAGTGCTGAGTATTTAACTCCAAAACACCATTTTGACTCCAAATTCCATCCTTTCTGCTTTTTTATTTGGTCCAAGTGCTAAAAATCATCAACCTACAATAAAACAAAAAAAATACCTTCCTTTAAAGCGCAATATAACAAAAAATGAGTATAAAATATAGGTCTAAAAATGCATATATTTTTGGTGCGTCACGTACTGGACTTTAACCTTACAATTCTGCTAAAGAGAGAACTATTAAGAAAATTTTAAAACAAAAGAGACTTCAGTAACTTGTAGAAGAGATGGTGAACAATCCACAAACAAACTAGAGATTCATGAACCAACTCATGAACATCCAAATACACATAGACTTTTAAGAGACCATGCTACAACTCTAGCAAATGAAATTCATTTGCATATCCAAAACACTATCGTAGAAGTTAACAAAGTCGAACTGAAGCCTACTATCATCCTAATGGTGTGAAACAACTAGTTTGGGGGAACCCGTCTAATGATCCAAACCTTCACTTGGCGAGTTTCTTAGAACTCTGTGCTATGTTCCGTTATAATAATGTTTCCAAGGATGGTGTTAGGCTAAGGCTTTTCCATTTTTCCTTGAGGGATAAAGATAAAGTTTGGCTAAACTCATTAGTGCTTGGATCAATTAGGACATGGAGTGATTTAGCCCAAAAATTCCAAGCAAATATTTTTCACCTTCAAAGACAACTAAATTGAGGAATGATATCACTTCATTTTGCGAGCTCATACACCTTAAAATTAACTTATTTTAGTGCAAATTTTATGATTTTTTATGCATTATTTTAATGATATTGCACTTTAAAGGAAGGTATTTTGTATGTTTTTTATTTTAAGTACATGGATTGGACATTTGGAGAAAATGAGGGAAAAATAAGCAAAAATGGTGCAATTCATATGGCACCATAGCGCCGCCCTCTGGCACTATAGTGCCACAAATGAGTGCATTGAGCACTATAGTATCCAGACTGGCGCTATAATTCCAGTAACTTTCCTTCTAGAAGATCCTTTGAATTTAGCGCAATTTTTAAGGGTGCTTGAAGCAACCCTTGATTATTTTCATAGATCTTTTAATATGGACAAAAATTGTACAAAAATGAGGACATTTTTGCAGTATTTGAAGGCTTTAAAAGTCCCACTTTTGTGTTTAAGTGTGTTTTGTGTTATAAGAGGAAGAGTTTGGGGAATTCTTCAAGGAGACTCCAGAATTTATGTTGGGGAGAAGACATATGGTACTTTGTATTTGTATTTAAGTTTTTGTTTCTAAGACATATATTTCATTACAAATTTGTTGTTTTTATATTCTTCATGAATTCTGAGTAATTCCATTATTTCTCCTTGCACTTGGAAATTAATCTTGTGGGATGAGAATGATTTAACGATTGTTTTTTTACTTTTAAAAATTGTGATGAAATTTTCAATTATTCTTCATTGATTTTACAAATTGGCCAGTTGTGAGGATAAAATCCATTAAGAAACATAAACTCTCGGGAGGGCTATAATTTCACCCAACTAGTCAGTGTCACACGTCATTTTGGGTAAAGCCATTGCGATCACCTAAGGGGGAGTGAAAATAGATTGATAGATAATTTTTTATGAGCATAAAATTGATGTTTCTAAGGTAACAAACTAGATTCTTTTTCCAATTCGGTTTAAGGTTCCCTAGTAGGTCCTATAAAGAGGACATAGTAGATAATCTGGAGATGAGAAGCCAGAATCTATTCAGCACTACAACACAAGCTGATAAAAAACTCTAAGTTAGCTAATATTCTTTGCTACCATTGGGAGGGGGTAAAGAATAGGAATGCTCCTATTTTTCACAATACATCATCATATTATTTTTCATTCAAATCCTACAAGGGGACAGATCTTTACATATTATTCAAACTAGTTAGAATTACTTTTATTAAGTTGTTAATCATAGTTGTTTCTATCTATTTTAATTGAGTCTTAAGCATTTCGATCAATTCATTTTTATTTAATCTGAATTTAAATAGAATTTGCTTCTCAGTTTTGCAAGCCAATTTAAAAGAGTCCAATTATGCTCGTGGGATCGATACTAGGGCTTTTAAAGAATATCATATATTACTTGGAACGATACGTATACTTGTGTAGAACCTCTAGTGTCAAGTTTTATCCCTTATTTTCCATATCATTTTATTTTTTCACACTAGCTGTTGAATATTATTTCAGTTAAGTGTTTAACAATATTTTGGAGATTAAAATACAAGTAATTAGGGGTCGGGTGCATTTTTCGGTGCCGTTGTCGGGGATAGGTTACAGAACTTTTAAAATTTGGAAAGCGAACCATCTGATTTACAATTTTGTTGAAATTGTATATTTAATTTTATTAAAAATTAAAAACAAAAAAATTAAATAAATATAAAATTCAAAAAATAGAAAATTAGAAAGATTATAAATTTAAAAAAATATATAAAATATGAAAATTGAAAGTATAGAAAAAATCTCTTTTATTTTGTTGTGTTATTTTTTTTCTAAGATTTTATCATTTGTATGCGTAGTTTTGGATCTGAAGGATTAGTGCCCTACGCTTATGAATTAGAACGTACTATAAGAAAAATTCAACAAAAAGGGATATTTCATAATTTCAAGATATGGCAAACACCTCACAATGTAATATTGAAATTCAAAATATTGAAAATGAGCATCATAATTTACAAAAACATTTAGGCATTATACAAACTCTACGACAGATGAAATTCGCTTAAGTATTCAAACTCCTACTATAGCAGCTAACTAATTTAAACTTAAACTTGCAATAATACAAATAAAACAATTAGTTTTGGGAAACACCAAATGAGGATCCAAATTTAGATCTTACAAGTTTTTTAGAACCGTGTGCTACATTTAAATATGATGGTGTATAAAATGATGTCATCAGACTTATACTTTTTATTTTTTCATCAAGGGATAAAACTAAGATGTGGTTAAATTCATTAACATGTAGATCTATTAGAACTTGAGGAGATTTGGTACAAATATTCCTGACTATGTATTTTTTCCCTTGAAAAATAGCTAAACCAAGAAATGGTATTATTTCTTTTACTCAATATGAAGGGGAGTCAATTTATGAAGCTTGGGAAAGATTTAACAAATTCCTTAGAAAGTGTTCATATCATGCTTTTCCAAATTGGTAATTGTTAGAACTCTTAGATCTATCATAGTGCTGCTGGTGGTAGTTCATTAATGTCTAAACCATTTGATGAAGTATATGCTTTAATTGAAGAAATGGCTATAAATAATTTTTATTGGCCTTTTGAAATGTTAAATTCTAAGGAAGTAGCAAGTATTCATGGTAATGATGCTATTTCAATGGTCGCTTCATAATTCACTGCGTTATCTAAGAAAATAGACCAAGGTGGAATGAATTTTTCTCAAGCACCTCAATTGATTAAAGAAAATTCATTATAAAAAATGCTTGATTCTCTAACTTCATTAGAAATTATAAATGTTATTAATAGAAATAATAACCCATATACCAACTATTATAACCCAGGTTGGAAAAACCATTCAAACATTAACTGGAATAATAATTCTAGTGGTGGATGTCAACAATGGGGGAAAATAAAGTAAAACCATTGGAAAACTTGAACAATCAGAGTAATTCTAACTTTAGTTCTACTTATCCTATTGGATTTAATAGTAATCAACAAGTTAAGGAAAAGAAGTTGTCTTTTGAAGAAGTTGTGTTATAAATGGGTAATCAATTATAGAGTCAGAGTTTTTCTCTAAGAAATAAGAGAATCAGCTGGAATAAATTGCTAAATAACTTAGCAATAGGCCTCAGGAAACAGTTCCTAGTAATGTTGAGATCAATCCTATTAATAAAAGTAAAGAGCAAGAGAAAATTAAAGTTGTCCAACTAAATAGTCAGAAGAAATTGAGTGTTGGTGTTAAAAAAGTAATCAAAGTTGAGAGAGAAGATAAAGAAATTGAAAAATCTAAAGAAATAACTCCTAAGGAAGTGGAAAAATCTATCTCCAACTAAGAAGAATGTAGAAAGACCACCACCTCCTTTTTCTCAAAGATTTAGATAACAGAAACTTGATTAACAATTCTAAAAATTATTCAAGATATTAAAAGGCCTACAATTGATATACTTTTGTAGAAGCTCTGAAACAAATGCCACGTTATACAAAGTTTATGAAAGAAATTTTAAATAAAAAAAAGGAAGTTTGAAGATTATGAGACTATTGCACTTAGTGAAGCGTGTAGTGCAATAATTCAAAAAAAGCTTCCTAAAAAACTCAAAGATCATAGTAGTTTCACCATACCTTGTGCAATTAGAGAAAAATTTTATGGAAAAGCTTTATGTAATTTGGGAGCAAGAATTAATCTCATGCAATCAAATATATTAAAAAAACAAGGTTTAAGAGATATTCCTCCAACTACTGCAACCATATTGTTAGTTGATCGATCTATCACTTATCCTAAAGGGGTTATAGAAGATGTGTTGGTTAAAGTGGAAAATTTATATTCCTTATTGATTTAAATTTGTTGGATATGGAATAAGATAAAGAATTTCCTATTATTTTAGGGAGACCTTTCATAGCTATTGGACATGTAATGATAGATTTGAAAAAAGGAGAATTAACCCTGAGAGCTAATGACCAGGAAGTAACTTTTATTATGCTTAAATCAATGAAGTATCCTGATAGAGGAAAGATGATAAATGTTACAGAATGGATATAATTGACTATATGATTGTTAATAATTTTCAAGAAAGATGTGAGGTCATATCAGATCAAAACGATGAACTAACTTTGATACAAAAAGAATTTGAAATTGAAAAAGATTTTGAAATTGAATCTACAAAGAAAAATACTTAGGAGTTAAATTATGTTCAGGAAGAATTTAAAATTTTAGATATTTCTGAAAATAATAAACCTCTGATGCCTTCTATTGAAAAACCTGATGAACTTGAGATGAAGGTTTTACCAACTTATCTAAAGTATGCATTTTTAGGGAAATCATCAACATTAACTGTCATTTTATCCTCAGATTTAACTTATGAACAAGAACAAAAGTATTAGAGACATTAAAAAAAATTATAAGAAAGCCTTTGGATGGACATTAGCTTATATTAAAGGAATCAATCCTTCAATATGTATGCAAAGAATTTTAATAGAAGATAATTATAAACCTCGAATTGATCGTCAAAGAAGATTAAATTCTATAACGAAAGAGGTTGTTAAGAAAGAAATTTTAAAGTGGTTGGATGCTAAACTTATTTATCCAATTTTGGATAGTTCTAGGGTTAGTCCCATTCATTGTGTTCCTAAGAAGGGAGGAGTGACTGTTGTTGCAAATGAAAATAATGAATTAATTCTTACAAGATAAGTCAATGGATGGTGAATTTGCATTGATTATAGAAAATTAAATGCTGCCACCAGCAAAGATCATTTTCCTCTACCTTTTCTATATCAAATGTTAGATAGGCTAGCTGGGCACCATTATTTTTTCTTTTCAGATGGATATTTTGGATACCGCCAAATACCTATTGCTTTAGAGGATCAAGCATTTACTAGTCCTTATGGAATATTTACTTTCAGAAGAATGTCATTTGGATTATGTAATGCACCTGCAACATTTTAAATATGTATGATGTAAATTTTTTATGATTTAATTAAGAAAAGAATGAAAGTTTTTATTGTTGATTTTTTAGTTTTTGAAACTTCTTTCAGTTCATGTTTAGATCATTCAATGAAGGTTCTAAAACACAATGAAGAAAAAAACTTTGTTCTTAATTAAGAAAAAATGTCAATTTGTTGTGGCAGGAGGATTTGTTTTGGCACATAAAATTTCGGAGAAAGGCATGAAAGAAGATCCAGTAAAAACTCGAGTCATTGCTGAATTACCACCTACTAATGTTAGAGGAATAAGAAGTTTTCTGGGTCATGTTGGTTTCTATAGGCGTTATATTAAAGACTTTTCTAAAATTTCCAATCCTTTATTGCAATTGTTAGAAAAAGTTGCTAAGTTTTATTTTAATGAGGAATGCCTTAATGATTTTAATTTGTTAAAATAAAAACTAATCACTGCACCTATTATTTTTTCCACCTGATTGGAAAAAACCTTTTGAATTAATGTGTGATGCTAGTGATTATGCTATTTGGGTTGTTTTAGGGCAGATATATAATAAAATGATAGAAGTAATATATTATACTAGTAAACTCTTAATGAAGCTCAAATCAATTACACTACTACTAAAAAGGAATTATTAGCTGTAGTATATGCTTTTGATAATTTCAGACCTTATCTTATTGCAACCAAATGTATTGTGCTATAAATTATTTAATAATGAAGAAGGATGCAAAACCACAATTAGTTAGATGTGTCCTTCTAATGCAAGTGTTTGATATTCAAGTCATGGATAAGGAAGGTATTAATAATCAAATACCTAATCATTTGTCAAGATTTGAAAATGAAAATGATAATTTTAATGATGAAATCAATGAAAATTTTTATATAAGAAAAATAGATTGTATGGAATTAATGAATGGCACGTTCCATGGTATGTTGATATAGTTAACTATTTGGTTAGTAATATTTTATCCTACGGACTCGATAGCCACAAACTAAAAAGTTCATTCATGATTTTAAATATTATTTTTGGGATGAACCTTATTTATATAAACAATATAAGGACTTAATTATTCAAAAATGTGAACCAATTGAAGAAACCCAAGAAATTATACAAAAGTGTCTTAAATCTGACTTTCGGAGAAATTTTGGTGTAATAAAATTGCATTAAAAATTTTGGAATCTGGATTTTATTGGCCTACACTATTTCGAGATGTTAATTGTTATATAAAAACATTTGTTGTTAAAGAGTAGGCAATATTTTGAGAAAAAATGAAATGCACCTAAATTTCACTCTTGAAGTTAAAATTTTTTATGTTGGGGGTTTAGACTTTATACGACCATTTATACCAGCTTCTAGAAAAAAAATTATATTTTAATAGCAGATTATGTTTCAAAATGGATTAAAGTGGTTGCTTTACCTTTGAAGTGATGCTAAAAGTGTTGTAAAATTTTAAAGGAAAATTATTTTTACAAGATTTAGAATGTCGAGAGTAATCAATACAGATTGGGGAAGTAATTTTAAGAATAGAATAATTAAAACATTAACTCAAAATTATAGAATCAAACATCAAATTGTCACAGCTTATAACTCTCAGACTAGTGGTTTGACAAAAATATCTAATCGAGAAATTAAAAGAACATTGGAAAAAATTGTAAATCCTAATAGAAGAGATTGGTCTGCTAGACTTGATTCTGCATTATGGGCTTATAAAACCGCTTACAAAACTCTTATAAGAATGTCACCATATAGGCTCATATTTTGAAAAAGCTTGTCATTCCTGTTGAATTAGAGCTTATTGGGCAATAAAAGAGTTTAATTATAATCTGAGTGATGTTGGAGAAAAAAAAATATTACAATTAAATGAGCTTGGTAAGATGAGAAATGAATCTTATGAGAATGCAAAAATTTCTAAAAAGAAAATGAAAATGAGGCATGATCAAGGAATTCTGAAAAAAAAATTTTGAGCTTGGATAAAAAGTTCTATTATATACTTGCAGATTGAAATTATTTCTAAGAAAACTTAAGTCTAGGTGGTCAGGACCATTTATTGTGATAAAAGTTTATCCAATTATAGTCGTTGATATTGAAGATCCCAAGACTAAAAAGATAATTAAGGTAAATGGACATAGGTTAAAAGCTTATATAAGTAGAGATAGTCCTAAATCAGAAGTGATCTTAATCTTTGGTCAAACAGATTAAAATATTGGATAGGTCGGGCTAACAACGGTAAACCAAACACTTTGTTGGAGACAACTCATAGTTATCGGTGTGTTTTACTTATTTGTTGATTATTGTTGTTATGATTTTTTGATGTAGGTTGGAGTCTTACATGATGATGTTGGCACAAAACACTATTATATTAATAGAATTGAAGATCAGGCAAAATAAATTCAAGTTTTAGAATAGTTCGTCTGGTGCTATTGCGTTAGAACTTGCACTATATCACCACAGTTCTAGTAGCTTACTTGAAACTGCCAAAGTTCGATTTTCTGCCTTCTTTTTCTCTATAAATTAGCATAGACAGGAAAGAAAGTGTCCCTTCAAGTTTTCTAAGCAATTTGGAGAGATTTGAGTCTGGAGAAAGCAATTTCTACTTTAAGGATTAAGTAGAGCAATGCCAATGGGAGATTTGAAGATAAGAAGGTGGTGCATAAGGATGCTTAGGCTTATTTCAATGGATTTCTTACATTTATTTTGGAGCGACTTATGGAAAAACTTGGGAAGATTGAAGGTGAGATCTCTCAATTAAATACCAAACTTGAAAATTTGTTCCACCAATATAAGCTTTTAGATTAGTAGATGAAACTCCAGTTCAATAATTTGGCATGTTTTCGAGATTGTAAAGTGACCATGTATAGCACAAACAAGTGTATTTACGATAAGTTCACTTCGGAATATCCTCGAGCTCTTCTCTATCATTCCAACGATCAAAATTTTTTGGTGGGTGAATAGGAGAATACACCCTTGATCAAAACTGGCCCTATGTGATTACTTAGAAAGATAAATGTGTTAGTAATTTATTCTTCTGTGTAGTGTGCCAATGTTGTCTTTGTTAAGGCTTCAAAAGTTTTGGATATTGTGTTTTGTTGTGTTGGCATATATCTATGATTTTGTTGTGTCATTTGTATTAAAGATATTATTAATATAAGAAAAACAGTTTTGAGTTGTTGTTAGAAGAAAACCTTATGTGTTTCAAACGATGAATTGAATGTTAGGCTTTGGAATGATGCCAAACCTAAAAATGGCCATTAAAACTGGAAATTTAGACTTTAAACGTCATAAATTTTTTTTTCTCTATCATGATATAAAAAATCATGAAATTCTAAGTGCATTAGAATGGTCCTATAGCGCCTAACCAACCCAAATGCTGGTTTTAGGGACTAAACCGCTGGTTGACGCAATTTTTCACCTTGGTTTGTCTCCTTCCTCTATTTATCAAGTTTTTGCTCTGCTAGGACTTAGATTTGCGCTTGATTTGCTTGAAGAGAAGACTTTAAACTCTAGATTTCGTTATCTTTGGGTAAGATCTTCATCTTTGCTTTGGAAATTTTTGATTTCACCATCGATTTCTTTGACATTCTGAGTTTGGCCAAAAATTTCCAGATTTGGTGGTGGAAATGGTGAGAAATCCATGGGTGAATGATTATTTAGTTTAGAATGTCTTTTTTGGATCCTAAAAATCATGTATTTGAGATTTATTAAAAATTTATTTGGAATTTTCTAGATTGGTCATGGCTCCTAAAATGTAAAGAGGAAATGGAAAAGGAGTTTCTGGTGCTGATAAATTTGCTAGCATGAAAGCGCATGACTGATACAACAATTTGCAATCTAAGAAACTGATTGTAGAATGAAGTTTCCTTCATCATGATGGAACGATTAAATATATGACTGCTGAGCAATAGTGGGAGAATTTTTGCTATTTTTTGTCGTCACTTTGATTTTTGTTGTTAGAGAATTTGATGCAAATTTACCTGATGAATCTGTTGATTTGGTTGATGTGAGAGGGAGGTATGTGGATATAAGTTTTGTTCTGATCAACCACATTTATAAGATGCATAGTGTTCCTATTGTTTCCATTTTGAGCTTCATCCTACTGAAGATGAATTAGACGAGATTATGCAATTTTTTGCTGATGGTAATGGAGTGTGGAAGATTAAGAATGGACGCCAGGTAAACTTTTCTTTCTTAAAGCTAAAGGTTCATTCTCATTTCTAGAATTATTTTATTTTTGGCAGATTGCTTGTTACTAGTCACTTTAATGCGGTAACACGAGAAAGAGCCACATTGAACTATTGCATTCAGATGAACAAACCAATTGACATTGGCCCTTTGATTTACAAGAATATGCTTATTTCTTCAAGGGGAGGAACTACTGGAGGTATGGGTCATCCCGCTCTTTTTACTACCATGTGTGTTGAATTTAGAGTAAAATACGAGACTTGGGAAGAAGTTTTACCATCTCATAAACCTATTGGAAAAACCAATTTAGATATGTATGGAAAACATACTAGAGTAAAATTTAGAAGTAGAATATATGATATTCCTTCTACTTCAGCTTCAACTTCAACTTCTAAACCTTTTACATCAGGTACTTCTTTACTTGATGTTGTAATGGAAAAAATATTTATTCAACAAGGAGATTTCTTAACAACACATAATCAGCAGAAAAGTTTAGAAGCCCATCTTTATCATAATAATGAGTATATGTAAAGAAGATTTGATTATGATATTGCATATAATGAAGTGACTGAGAATTTTTTAAGCGGTGACTGTTTGAAAATATTTCCTACTTGCCTCAGATATACACCTTATAAACCTGATGATATGGAGGAGGATTTAGACTTAGGTGATGATGATGATGATGACGATGATGAAGGTGGTGATGGTGAGTAGTGTTATCTGTTCGTTTTGCTGTGTGTTGTTTTCTGTTTTCATGTTTATATTTCTTATAGTTAGTTTGTTATTGTATGTTTGTTAGAGTTTCTATGTTTAAATTTCCATTTATATTAAATTGTTAAAGTTATGTTTAATGCATTATATGCTATATTGTTTTTTAATGTTATCTTTTATCTCAATGTAAATGCTAGAATTGACTTTTAATTTCTTTAGGCATGATAATTTCACTTGTCTTTATTACTTTTACCTGTATTATTCTATTATTTTTAAACTATAAATTTTCTTTCTGCTAGAACTATTCTATTGAAATTAATTAAAAATTTAAGTTTAGGTGAGAGGAGAAAATCTTTTTGAAAGAACTAAACTTTATTTATCCTCATAAAACTATAAAATTAAAACTTAATTTAACATAACTAGTGGTATGTTAGGATAACTTAAGATAATTATATTTTAAATTTTATAAATTTTATAGAAAACTTTTAATAATAAAGGTTTGTTTAAACTTTAAAATTTTTAGTATGAGAGGATAAGATTATGTTTTTACTATTTAAAGTAATGAAAATTGTATTTTTGGAATTGTTAAGAATTTTAGAGTTTTACTTAAAAAGAAGGACATGAGACTTTATGAAAAACTTTTCAAAGCTAATACAATTTTGGCAAAATAAGGAAATGTGGAAAGTTTTTAACTTTAAGTATAGGATCGAGGGGTTCAAAATCATTAAAGGCTATCTAGATATAGTAATCCTCACATGACATGAAAAGAAAAAGAAAGGATTGAAAGATCCTAAAGAAAATGAATAAAAGAAAAGAAAAATCAAAAGAAAAAAAAAGAGCAAAAATGAAAATAAATGTAAGGAGAAGCATGAGGAGATGCCTAACAAAAAATTTGATTCACTTGAATCATCTTAAGTAAAGAAACTTAATTTTATTTCTAAATTAAGGCTTAAAGTATTAAAATCCTTACTAATAAAGTCTTCATGAAGTTCTTTTTGCTGTAATTCTTCTAAGCTTTCAAAATATGACCAAATTACAATTATTTTTGAAATAAAAAGAAAATCAGAACTCTTAGACTTGACTACTAGATATTCTTACATTTTAGTTTTGACCTGAGTTATTAAAATTTTTTCTGGAGTTTCACTATCACATTTATAAAACAAAAACTATCTAAATTCTTAAGTTAATCTCTCTACCACATGTTATAATTTTTACATAGTATAAAAGAGTTACTTAAGGAAAAGTAAAGTTTAAAATTAGGGGAATGATCCATGTTAAAATTACTTATTTTTAATGCATATTTTTGGATCATTTTATGCATATTTTTAGTGATACTACACTTTAAATGAAGATATTTTTTATGTTTTTGGTTTCAAGTACGTGGAGTGGACATTTGGAGAAAATGAGGGAAAAATGAGATAAAATGGTGCAAGTCATATGGCTCAACGGTGCCGTCCCCTGGCGCTGTCATGCCACAGACGGGTGTAGTGAGCGCTATAGCACTTAGATTGGCACTATGCCAATAACTTCCCTTTTAGAAGATCCATTAAATTTGGCCAAATTTTGAAGGGGTGCTTGAAGCAACCCTTGGTTATTTTTAGAGATCTATTAATATGAAAGAAAAGTGGACAAAAAAGACTTTTTGGCAGCATTTGAATGCTTTAGGAAGTCTCACTTTTGTGTTTAAGTGTGTGTTTAAGTGTGTTTTGTGTTGTAAGAGTAAGATTTTGGAGAATTCTTTAAGGAGACTCCAGAATTTGTGTTGGGGAGAAGACATAACGTACTTTATATTTGTGCTTAAGTTTTTATTTATAAGACTCTCATTTCAATAAAAATTTCGTGTTTTTGTGTTATTCTCCATGAATTCTGAGTAGTTTCTTTTTTTTCTCCTTGCCCTTGAGAATTAATCTTGTTGGATGATAATGATTTAAAGCTTTCTTCTTTAATTTTAAAAATTGTGATGACATTTTCATAGATTCTTCATTGAATTTACAAATTGGCCACTTTTGACGTTAAAATCATTTGAGAAACATAAGGATCTAGACTAGTGAGTGTCATAATTCATTCTAGGCAGAGCTGTTGCGATCACCTAAGGGGGAGTGCAAATAGATAGGGGGATATGTTTTGATGGTTATAGAATTGATGTTTCTAGGTTGATAGACTAGTTTCTTTTTCCAGTTCAGTTTAGAGTTTGATTTGTAAGAGTCCCTAGTAGGTCCTATAAAGAGGGCACAGTGGGTAATCTGGAGCTGAGAGGCCATAATCTCCTCAGCACAAGTGAAAAACTCTTAATTAAAAAATGTTCTTTGCTAGCACTGAGAGGGGGTACAAAATATGAATGCTCCTATTTGTCAAAATATATCATCATTTTTTTATTCCTTCAAATCCTACATAGATTAATATCTCATTGCAAGGTGAAATTTCTTCACATATTTTTCAAACTCGTTATAATTTCTTTTAATAAGTTGTTAATCATAGTTGTTTCTATCTACTTCAATTGAGTCTTAACCATTGTAATCATTTTATTTTTATTTAATAAGCAATTTAAATAAAATTTGCTTCTGAATTTTGTAAGCCAATTTAAAAGAGTCCAACTATCCTCGTGTGATCGATACTAGGCTTTTTAAGGAAAATCCTATATTACTTGGAACGATACATATAGTTGCAAAGTACCTCTAGTGTGAAATTTTATTATTATTTTTCTACATCATTTCATTTATTCACACTAGCCATTGAATATAATTTGGGTGAAATTTTTGGCAATATTTTAGAGATTAACATGAAGGTGAGTCTATTTATGAAGCGTGGGAATGATTTAATGAACTTCTTATGAAATTCCCCAATCATGCTTTGCCCAGTTAGTTAATAATTTAGACTATTTCTAATGGTTTAGTAGATTCTCTTTGGTCTATCATTGATGCTATCGGTGGTGATTTGCTTATGTTAAAGCCGTCTCATGAGTTGTGTTCTCCGATTGAGGAGATGACTACAAACAATTTTTAATGGCTTTCTGAGAGAGTGAACCCTTAAAAAGTATTGACACAACATGATTTCAATTCTAACTTCTCAGGTAGTTGCTATATCCATAAACCTAGATAAGTGAGGGATGAACATGACTCAAGGACCCCATGTTAATGAGAAAAAATCATTCAGACAACTGGTTGATTCTAATGCTTCATAATATGAGACCTTATATGCAATCAAAAACATGACTAGTAAACCTTATTCCAATTTTTATAATCTTAGGTAGAAGAATCACCTTAAATTTAGTTTGAATAACAAGCAATGTGCATGAATCTAAAAATTGAGTAATCAACCTAAACCTTTTTGAAATTCGAACCTTCTTATCTCATGTTTTTAATGTAAAACAACAATTTGAGGAGAAGAAGTTGTCTTAGGAGGAAGTTCATTTTTATATGGGGAATTAGTTACAAAGTAAAGGTGAAACTATTAGGAATACAGAGAACCAATTGGGGCAGATTGCTAACTCACTTAGTAGTTGAACTCAAGGAATTCTTCCTAATAAAACTAAGATCAACCCTAAGGAAATGAAAAGTGAGTATGTGAAGGCTATCAAGTTGAGGAGTGGAAGAGAGTTGGACAAAGTGGTCTAAAAAGATCCTAAGGTGTATAAAGAGAATGTGGAACCTGAAAGAACTATGAATAACCTTTCTAAATATTTAGAAAAACTAGTCTCACCTACAAGGAATAACTTAGAAAGAGCATCACAGCCATCTCCTTAGAGACTCCAGAAACAAAAACTAGATCAACATTTTCTTGGTGCTCAGAAGCATTCAAGATGCTAATGATCAACATTATGTATGTTGAGGCTTCAGAGTAGATGCCCAACTATGTAAATTTCTTGAAAGATTTTATTAATAAAATGAGGAAGTTTAGAGATTATGAGATGGTAGCAGATAGCGAGGATGACATCTTATTATTAAGAAGAAACTTCCTCAAAGGCTTAAGGATCCTAGGAGCTTTACACTTTCATGTGCTATTGTTGAGAAGTCACATAGGAAGGTGATCTTGACTTTTTTGACAATACTACGAAGTATGTGTTGTTATATTCTCAATTCTCTTTATTTATATTTCTTATATTACAAATGTGCCAAAAACTTGGCTCTGAGGTAAATATGAGTACAACTATTATATTTAAATATTGGGATACTACGTAAGTATACATATCATTGTTAAGTAATATAGGACTTTTTTATTAATCCCCAAATTTTGAACCCACAGAGAACACTACAATTTTTTAATAAGAAATTAAATAACAAGCTCTACGTTGAAAAATATTCTTACTCAAACTATAGATGCTATAATAGGAATGAAAGTTCAAATCTTTTTGGTAATTTTTGATAATTCAAAATAAAGAAAAACAACTAACTAAACTTAATTAAATATTTTTAAGATGAAGGAAATATAAATAAATTATCTTTTTCCTTGTCATGAATCAATAACAAGCATAGGAATTCAATTGTGGAAGTATTCAAATTGTGTTTTTCCAAATATGAGAAATATTATTCTTTACCATCACTAAAGATGCTATAAGGAACATTGACTAATTTAAAGTTTGAATAGTCTTGAAGATGGGCTAGGTAGAGAAGATACTAGTTCTCACTCTAGAGTTCCATCTTCTTCCTCCACCTGGGGGATAACATCTTATATCAAGATCTAAAACACTAAATCAAATTGGGGGCATTATGCTATCACTCTAAAGCCCTCTAACTCTACACCCTTGAAAGTTTATTTCCTTATTTATTCACTCAATCATTTGAATTACATTCTCATCCATAGAATCTCATGTGATTTTTACTATTAGTTGACTAAGACAATACCATTTCGGATCTTCCATGTTCTCACAACAATTATTAACATCTTAATTAGCCAAATCAAGATGTAAATGAAGTACAAGGTTTAAAATCATCACAACTTATTCTGACATTAAAGACCAATACTTTATAGAACTTCTATCCAACACTTAATCACTTATAATTTTAAGGAAAAATATAAAGAAAAATAATCAAAATTCATGGAGAAAATAAAAAAAACACTTAAGTTTAAAAATAAAAATCATGTAAACATACAAGATTTCTAAATTAAAAATAAATGCAGTCACAAAGAAAAAAACTTATCACAAGTTTCTCTCCACCAAACTCTTGAAGTCCCTTTGAATCTCTTCTCTTCCTTTCTCTTATAAAACTCTCTACTAACACACTACAACTCATGCCTTTCATCTCTTTAAAAATATCTTAATTATTTTATGAGAGATGGGCACCATCGGCTATTTGAGTCTCCCTCCATCATTCTATCCATGTATTCTTTTATAATGTTTCAAAAGGTGCTTTGGTGTCTCTTCAAAATGTGTCCACATTCGACAAATCTTCTTAGAGTTGCCTCCTCTCAATAGCCATTTGAATGTATTTGCATGTCTACTAACCATAAACCACGTTTTCACCAAGAGTTACTTCAAACACCCCCTTAAATATTTGTCCAAATTCATTGAATAGTCAAATAACTGCCTCTGGCGCTAAAGCGTGAGGTATTCAGCATGGTCTTCTCTATTATCCTAGCGCTTAAGCGTCATTCCTATGCGCTTAGGTGCCACAGTTCTTTTGCACACCTTCTTCATTTTTGCTACATATTTGATACTTTTTCACTCATTTCACCATTTTTCACCCATTTTACTATATCTGAAAGAAGAACACACAAATACCTTTCATTAAAGTGCAATATCCTAAAAAATAGGTATAAAAATGTGTACATAAATGCTATAAATTTTTGGTGTATTAAAATCCCCAAAACTTAAAATGTTACTTCTCCTCAAGTGACACTCCAATATTTTAAAACCAAAATAAGTAGATTATTTAAATGAGTTTCTTTAGGATATTCTAAAATTTTGATCTAGAAAAATAGTTCAATTTTGAAAAACTTTAGTAAATGAGATCAACTTAGAGTTAAAAAAAATTTAATGTAAAGAAGTTTGAAAATATGAGTTCCTATATAGTTTAGAAATACTTGTAAGCTTTTCAAATATAGGGTTTAGGCATGCTATCTCCTCTACATATAAAATTACTCAGAATAATTATATTTACTATCTTATATCCTTAAGCTTAAGAGTTTTTGAAGTCTCATACTTTAAGAAGATCAGATGTGAAATCTAGTTTTGATTAGGCACGAATCCTTCAGCTTCTCCTCCCATGTTCTTCTTTATTTTATTTTTCTTTTTATTTTCTTTCTCCCTTATTTCCTTTTTTCTTCTTTTTTTTCTTTTTTTTTCTTTTCAAGTAAGGATTACTGTATTTGGATATGCCTTTAATGATTTTGAATTCCACTCCTCTTTTCCTAAAGCAAAGGTTTGATATTATCCTTTACTTAAAAATATAATAAAAGTTTTGAAATTTTTTTTAATAAAAGAAATTTAAGTATTGAAGAAAATGTCTAATCCTTCTACATTTTCCAAAAAAAAAATTTGTCCTCCTAAAGATATTTACACAATATTTATTATTTATACACTAAAAATTTCTAAGTTTAATTTTTTCTTCATTATTATAGGTTTTTAACTAAATTTTCTTACTCATTTCTATATTCAAAATTTTAATTCCCAAATCTAACTTCTTATACATAAACACTTTTTTTCCAAATCAAAATCAAATTTATTTATAACAAATTTGAGAACAAATAGAATTTAAGTTTTGAAATTGTGCAATTTATTAAGCATTTGAAACTTAAAATTGACATAATTTATTTATGAGTGGCCAACCATCATATATATATATATATATATATATATATATATATGGAAAGAAAAAAAAATAACATGCTTACAGGAATTTTCATACCTTAAATATACAAGTACAAAAATTAAAAATAAGAGTAAAAATTAATTGATCAAATTTTAACTCATCTTTATCATATATGAGATTCATTAGACTTCTATGTAGTGGAGGATTAAATAAAAGTAAATAAACACACTAACATAAATTGATAACTGCTGAATACAATAGGTCAGAGTGGCTCTATCTCTTGTAACTTCACTGAGGTGATTCGTAGGGAGTAGATGAGTTGAAATAAAATAGTGCCACGATTTTGAGGTGGCGTCAAGCTTTGACGCAGAGAAATTTACTCTCCTTTCATTTGTTATTTTTCATAATCCTCTTCCCATAGTTAATGAAGATATAATCTCATCAAACTCCTCCTTAGTCGGATTATAATTTAAATAAAAACATAATACACTAGGGGGCAGCTCGTAAAATGAATTTATTACCTCAAGGGAGAAATTTATTGATTTTCCTTTGAACATAACTTGATCTTCCTTAGCTTCAGTGAGATTAGCATAGAACTACCAAACCACAAAATCTATAGCTACAACAAAAAAATAATAGAAACATTCCCATTGTCAGCAAACTATTAGATCTTCAACTACTCCACCCGAATTATTGAAATAATGCTCGTGAATCAATTTTCTTGATTGCATCGCTTCTGTATATCTATCCTAAGCTTTCGAACTAACGAATACTAGAATCAAATTTGGGCTTCCCCTTGCTCCTCTTCATTCTTGGTGTTATTTCTAAGAATCACACAAAATTCACAATAAATCCTAAATTCAAATCTAAATCACAAAACCTAACTATTAGAAGCTTAAACTATCATTTCCATATATTTTCCACATATTTTTCTCAAATTTTCACCATTAATAGTGATTTTCAGATAAATCCCTAATGTACTCGAAATACTTCGTGAAAATAAAAAATTTTTACACAGAAGTGAAGCTCTTACTCTGAGAAGATGAAATCTAGCAAACTTAACTTAATTCCACAAAAAAAATCTTCACTTAAGGAGCCCTGTGTCCCAAAATTGTGAAATCTCAAGGAATAAGATGACGGTCAGGGTAAAAATGGCATTTTTGGCTCAAATTTTCACTTTTAACCATTCATAAACCAGTTTAAGTGAACCGGCTCGGGTAGTCCAACTCTTATGCACAGGGTTTTGGCGCTTAGGAGCTAGTGCACAAATTTTGATATTTTTTATTTTAAGTGAAATGTACATATAGCCTAAGTCAAATGGTCTTATAAATCTTAATAACTATTTTCTTCCCTTTCAATTCTCCTCTTTCCCAAAATTCACCAATTTTCACAAATTCAATTCAACACAAAATAACACAAAACTTTACACACAAAAGAATACTTATATTAATTCACAAATAAATACAAACACTTTTGATACATAATTTCTCAATCCAAAGAGACTTGAATGAGATAACTTTTAAACACATATTTCAAATACTAAAGAAGCTCAACAAAAAAACTATAAAACAAACTTAACTCTAACATCAAGACATCTAAAACAAAAAAATAAACACTAACTTCAAACAAAAATTTAAACTCTAGAACTTAATTCCCTTCTCCTTCTGGTGGAATGAATTTCATCTTTTCATTTGTTTCTCTTGGGGCATTTAGAATATAGATCTGATAAAACAGACGGTTAAGTCTTTTTCAATCAATTTATTTTTCAAGTACATGGCCCTGTCTGCTTCTTCTATAAAACTTGTATGGCTAAATTGCATCTTAAGTTGCCATCCAATATGTCCAAATGTGCGCTAGTCTCATTCATCATTGCTTTAATTGAAGCCACATTGGCCTCAATCTTTACGATCTTCTCCACTTTTCCTTCTATACTAATGGCTAGGAGTCTGTTGTATAACTCTTGTGCACTTTGACTAACAAAATTTTTCTTCATGGCTTTTTTTTTCTTCATTTCAATCTACCAAGAAGACATTTTGTAAGTTCTCACACTCTTCACTTAAACTTTAGGATGAAAATTTGAGGTGGGGTGAGAATTCTCTTCATTCCCTACTATTTATAGGCCATCGATCAAACCTAGACCCACTACGCACGTTCTAAAACCACTAACCATGTTTAAACCCACTAAACCAAATTTAATTCTTCTAGAAGAATAATTTAGGACATTCTTTTAACTGTCGCTCTTAAGCGCCGAGTGTTGGCACTTAAGCGTCGGTGCTTAATTTAGCACAGGTCTGCTTAGCATCCAAATACATATTCTAACACTTCTAAGTCATTTATTAAGGTGTTAGAATCATCCCTAAATCATTATATATTCATAATACTACCACATTTTTCTTAATCAAACACAACAACATAACATTTAAAATAGAAACACAGAGATAACTATGGGTTGCGTCCGACAAAGCATATGGTTTAACATCGTCAGCCCATCATAACATATGCTTATTCTGGTTGGCCCAACAACATAAGATCATTTAATTTAAGTTGATCCCCTAAATTGTAAATTTTCATTCGGTGACCATTCACTTTGAATATTTTCTCAGTTGTGGGATCTTTGATATCCGCAGCTTCATAGGAATAAAATTTTATCACAACAAGTGGACCCATCTATCTAGACTTAGGTTTTCCTGGAAATAATCTTAATCTTGCATTATATAGAAAACCTTGTTGCCCTAACTGAATTTTTTTTGGTAAAACTCATGCGATCATGCCACATCTTCATCTTTTCCTTATAAATTTTAGCGCTCATAAGATTCATTCCTTATCTCTTCAAGCTTATCTCTTCAAGCTATCTCTTCAAGCTCATTTAATTGCAATAGTCATTTCTCACTAGCATCTTTTAAACTGTAATTAAATTCCTTAATAGCTTAATATGCTTTATGCTCAAGTTCAACTGGTAAATGACAAGTTTTCCCAAATATTAGCCTATTTGGGGACATTCCTATAGGAGTTCAATATGTAGTCCTATAAGCCCACAAAGCATAATCAAGTTTAACTAACCAATCCATTTTTGTTGAATTCATAGATTTTTCGAAAGTTTTTTAAATTTCAAAATTGGATAATTCAAACAAACCACTTATCTGAGGATAATAAGTAGTAGCAATTCAATGGTTGATATGAATTTTTCTTAAAAATTTCTCTATCATTGCATTTTTGAAATGACTTCCCCCATCAGTTATGATCACACTTGGTATCCCAAATCTGCAAAAATATGTTTGTTCTTAAAAACTTTGCTACACTTTAAGCATCACATTGAGGTAAAGCAATAGCTTCTATTCAATTGGATACATAGTTTATTGCTATCAATATATATAAATTTCTGAAATATGGTATAAGAGATCCCATGAAATCTAATCCCCAAGCATCAAATATCTCAACTTCCAACACATAATTGAGGGGCATGTCATTTCTCTTAGAAATATTGCATACTCTTTGACATCAATCAAAAGCTCTGATATAAGCATTAACATCTCTAAAGATTGTAGGCCAATAAAATCTAGATTGCAATATTTTGTGCGATATTTTATCAACCTTGAAATGTCTCCAAAAATTAGAATTCTGACATTTTTGGATAAATTCATAAGTTTCTTCTAAAGGCACACATTTTTGTCTTAGCATCAATAAAAAATTTCCTCTTCTACTAGTATGTTAGACCAAAGAGAATAATATTACTAACAATAAATTCATAATGTCGGCATACCATGAAACACACCACTCATTAATATTGAATAATTCTCCATCTATAAAATGTTCATTAATTTGTTTTTTAAAATAGAGTGATTTTTCTAATTCATGCCTGGACAGATGATCAGTAATTTGATTCTCTGCTCCCTTTCAATCTAATTTTTCAAAGTAAAACTCTTGCATAAGAAAAATCCATCATATCAGTCTTGGTTTAGTATCCTACTTTTTCATTAAATATTTATTAGGAGAATGATCTGTATGCACAACAAATTTGGTCCAATTTAATATGATTTGAATTTATAAAAAGTATATATTATTGCTAATAACTCTTTCTCAGTTGTGGTATAATTAATTTGAGCATCATAAAGAGTTCTACTAGCATAGTAAATTACATTGAAAATCTTATCATGTTTTTTTCCTAAAATACCTCCAATAGCATAATCACTTTCATCACACATTAATTCAAAAGATTTTCCCAATCCGGTGAAACAATAATTGGTGCAGTGACTAATTTTTCATTTAATAGCTCAAAAGCTTTTAGGCACTTGTTATGAAAATTAAAAATTACATTTTTTTAGAGCAAATGACATAGAGGCATAGCAATTTTTGAAAAATCTTTAATATATCACTTATAGATTCCAACATGTCCAAAGATACTCCTAATTTCCCTCACATTTGTTGGTTGAGGTAAATTAGCGATCACTTGAATTTTGGCATGATCTGCATCCATATCATTTTTGGATATATGATGTCTTAAAATAATTCCTCCTGCTGCAACAAATTGACATTTTTCCCAATTAAGGACTAAATTTGTTTCTTCACAGCACTTAAGAAATTTTGATGAAAGTTCTAAACATAATTCAAATGATGTTCCAAATACTGAAAAATCATCCCTAAATAATTTAATTCCTTTTTTAATTAAATCACAGAAAATAACCATCACACATCTTTAAAATGTAGCAGGGTTATTACATATGCCAATGACCATTCTTCTAAGCATAAATGTACCATAAGGACTGGTAAACATTGTTTTCTCTTAATCCTCACGAGCTATTTGTATTTGATGATAACTAGTATATCCATCCAAAAAATAAAAGTATTTATGCCCAGCTAGTAAATCCAACATTTGATCTTAAGAGGGTAGTGGAAAATGATATTTTCTAGTGGTGAGATTTAATTTTCTATAAGCGATGCATTTTCGCCACCTTAATTTTCTATAAGCAATGCATATTCGCCACCTTGTGACTTATCTTGTTGATATTAACACATTATGTTCATTCATAGTCACAGTCATTCCTCCATTCTTAGGAACACAGTGAATTAGACTAACCCATGCACTATCTGAAATAGGGTAGATAATTCCATCATCTAACCACTTTAAATTTTTTTTATTAACAATTTCTTTCATAATAGAATTTAATCTCCTTTGAGGATCATCCCCGAGTTTGTAGTTCTCTTCGATATGATTTCTATGCATACAAATTGAAGGACTGATTCTTTTAATATCAGTAATTGTCTATCCAAAGACTTTCTTATAGTTCTTCAAAGTTTTCATTAAACAATCTTCTTCTTCTATAGTTAAATTTGAGGAAATTATAACTGGTAATGTCAAGAAATCACCTATAAAGGCATATTTTAAATGTTTAGGAAGTAACTTCAACTCAAGTTCAGGAGATTTTTCAATCGATGGGCTAAAAGATTTACCCTTTTCTTTATTGTCCAAAACTTCAAAACTTTCTTGAACATAATTTGAATCTTCCTTATAAAAATCTTCAAATTACTCTAATTCCTCTTCTTTCTCTTAATAATTTGTTTTGAAATGGTATTCACACATATATCTTATTACGCCCATTTTGTAACATTCATCATCTTTACCTCTTGTAGGATACTTCATTGATTTTGAAATTATAAAAGTAACGGTTTGATCATTGACACACATGGTTAATCCCCTTTATGTACATCTATCATTTTGCTCTTCTTCTAGCTAGGAAAGGACTCCTCAAAATGATAAGTATCACTTTATCATGAAATGGTTTTGACACCAATGAACCATCAACAGCGGTATCGATAATAGATCTAAGAGATCGAGCTAATTCATTGTAAAAGGTTTGAATTATTAACTAATCTGGTATAACATGGTGTGGACACTTTCTCAGTAATTCTTTAAATCGTTCCCACGCTTAATAAATAGATTCCTCTTAAAACTGACAAAAATATTTAATATCATTTTGAAGCTTCGCAATTTTTTATGGTGGAAAATATTTAACAAGGAATTTTTGTGCTAAATCACACCAAGTTCTGATAGATGCAAGTGCTAAAAAATTTAACCTCATCTTACCCATATCCCTTATGTGAATAGAAAGTCTAAGTCTTATAGCATCATCCAAAACTCCATCACATTTAAATGTAGCACATAATTCTATAAAATTGGCAAAATGTACATTTAGATATTCAGTTGGTGCTCCCACAATTTGATTATCTGACATCATTTAAATAATAACAATTTTAAGTTCAAATGTTTAGCTACTACAACATATTTTTGAATACTAGGGTTTGCATAATCTCTTAAAGGTTTAAATTCTTGATTAAGTTCAACATTTTGATTATTTTAGTTTATCATTTTTTAAAATTATTGATCATTTTATGTATTTTTTATTTTTTTTTATTTTTCTAATAGTTCGTTCTAATTAAGAATCATAGGGCACTAGTCCTTTAGAACCTGAACTACTCATACATTACTACAAAATAACATAAAACAAAATCACACAAACAAGAACTTATATAAAAACAACACTGCAATATTCCTATAATAAATCTAAAAGTTTAAATAAGACTTTCTAAACATAGAACTGTACTTTTCAAAAAATTCCCTTAAAATTTTTTATTCCCCGGCAACGGTGCCAAAAACTTAATCCCAACTTTTAAGAAAATACTAAGAAGCATGTGTTTTTTTATTCTCAAATCTCTTTACTTATATTTCTTACTTTACAATGGTGCCAAAAACTTGACTTCAAAGCAAATACGAGTACAAATATTATATTTAAATATTAGCATACTACGCAGTTATACACATTGTTACTAAGTAATATAGAAATTTTTTATTAAGCCCCAAATATCGAACCCACAAAGAATACTACAAATTTTTAATAAGAAATTAGATAGCAAGCCCTACTTTGAAAAATATTCTTACTCAAACTATCGATGCTATAATAAGAATGAAAGTTTGAATATTTTTAGTAATTTTTGATAATTGATAATAAAGTAAACAATTAACTAAATTTAACTAGATATTTTAAGATGAATGTAATGTAAATAAAATATCATTTTCTTTATCATGAATCAGTAACAAGTATAGGAGTTCATTGATTAAGTATTGAAATTTTGTTGTGCCAAATAAGCGCAATATTATTCCTTACACCTACTAGAGATGCTATAAAGAACATTGACTAGTATAAAGTTTGAATAGTCTTGAAGATGTGCTAGGTAGGGAATAAACTAGCTCTCACTCTAGAGTTCCCTCTTCTCCCTCAACCCAGAGGCTAACATCTTGTATCAAGACCTGAAACACTAAATTGAATTGGGGGCTTTAGCCTGTCACTCTAAAGTCCTCTAACTCTACACCCTTCAAAGTTTATTTCCCTTATTTTTTGCACTCAACCATATAAATTACTTTCTCATCCATACAATCTCATGTGATTTTTACCATTAGTTTACTGAGACAATATCATCTTGGGTCTTACATGTTCTCACAACAAATATTAACATCTTAATTGGACAAATCAAGAAGTAAATGAAGTATAAGGTTTAAATCATCATAACTTTTTATGACATTTAAAGACCAATACTTCACACAACTTCCATCCAACACTTAATTACTTATCATTTTAAAAGAAAAGATACAGAAAATTACTCAAAATTCTTGGAGAAAACACAAAAACACTAAGTTTAAAAGTAGAAATCATGTAAACACACAATAACTCTAAATTAAAGCTAAATGTAGTCACAAAAGTTGAAACTTTTTTCAAATTCCTCTCCACCAAACTCTTGAAGTTCCTTTGAATCTCTTCTCTTCCTTTCTCTTACAATAATCTCTTCTAACACACTACAACTCCTACCTTTTTTTTTCTAAAAGTACCTAACTAATCTATAAGAGAGGGTGTCAGTGGCTAATTTTGTCTCCCTCAGTCATTCAATCCAAGTCTTCTTTTATAATTTTCCAAAAGGTGCTTTTGTGTCTCTTCAAAAAGTGTCCACATTCAATGAATCTTCTAAGAGTTGCCTCCTTTAAATAGCCATTTAAATGTATTTTTGTGTCCATTAACCATAAACCATGTTTTAACCAAGAGTTTTTTCAAACACCCCTTCAAAAATTAATCCAAACTCATTGGCGCTTAAGCGCGGGGTATGCGGCGCTTAGCATGGTCTTCTCTTATATCCTGAAGCTTAAGCGCCATTTTGGGCACTTAGGAACCACAGTTCTTTTGCATACCTTCTTCATTTTTGCTCCAAACTTGATCATTTTTCACTCCTTTCACCATTTTTCATTGATTTAATTGGAAATCAAAGAAAAATACACAAATACTTTCCATTAAAGTGCAATATTCTACAAAATAGGCATAAAAATGTGTACATAAATGTTATATATTTAAGGTATATCAGAGGACTATGTGTGATTTTGGTGCCTATAATAACCTCAATCCATTGTCAATTTTGAAAGGGTTGAGAGTAAGAGAGTTGTCTCAACTACTATAACTCTTCAGCTTGTTGGTCGATCAATCACTTATCCAAGAGGGGTTATTTAGGATTTTCTAGTGAAGGTGGATAAAATTATCTTCCATGTTAATTTTATTATATTAAGAATGAAGAAAGATAAAGAGATCCTTATCATACTTGGTAGACCTTACCTACGCACTGACAGAGTGATGAATGATGTGTAGAAACAAGAGATGACAATGAGAGTGCTTAATCAAGAGGTAACTTTTAATGTGTTAAAATCAAAAGGTTCCTTCTAATTATAATGAATATACATGTTGTAGAATGGATCTGATTGACTAATTATGTAGCAACCACTTTTGGGAGAGTTGCGAAGTTAAATCAGTGGAACAAGATTTAAGTAAGGATTATTCTACAAACTTTATGAACGAACCTGCTCTACAGGTTGAAGATAACCTGAGAATTGTTAGGGAGAGGTTTGAGATACTTGATTCTACTTAACATTGTAAACCTATTGCTCCATCTATTGAGGAACCCCTTGAATGTGAGATGAAGGAACATCTCAATTATTTCAAATATGCTTTTTTGAGGAAGTCATCTACATTGTCAGGAATCATATTCTCGTAACAGAGTAGCTCACAAGCGAAAAAATTGATGAGCGTTCTGAGGAACTTTGAAAAACATTTTGATGGACCAAACATAAATGGGATTATTCCCTTGATATGTATGCATAAAATCCTTATAAAGGAAAATCATAAACCCCAGGTAGATCCTCAAAAGAGATTGAACCTTTTTAGGAAATAAGTCATCAAGAAGGAGATTTTGATATGGTTTGGTGCAGCTATTATCTATCCCATTTCAGATATTGCCTAGGTTATCATGATCCACTGTGTTTCTAAGAAAAGGGAAGTGACTGTTGTAGTAAAGAACAAAATGAATTGATCCCAACTATCCATTTTACTAGATGGTGTATATGTATTGATTATAGAAAACTAAACTCAGTCATAGAAAGATCATTTTCCTTTACCCTTTTTAGAGAGATGTTGGATATGCTAGCTTACCACCCATTTTTCTACTTTTTGGATAAGTAATCAGGGCATCATCTAATACAACCTTAGTGCTACACACTAATCCAAGTGAAGTCCCTGGAAACGGTGACAAAAACTTGACACAACCCACAATTACACAATAATTTTGCTTCCAACAGATTGTCAAAAACTAGACCGAATTTATATTTAGCGGCTAGTGTGCAAAATTAAAATAAAGTTTAGAAATTTGATTACACACTAGGTGTACTACATAAGTATACATATCATTTCAAGTAATATAGGGCTTTCATTAAAAACCTTAGTATCGATCCCACATAGATGCGAGGTAAGAAATCCCTTAGGCTAATTCTAGTCTACTACTATCAAGTCTTAGTTTGGAAATTTTGAAAAGTTTTATTTTCTTAAATTCACTAATTTATGCTAAAATTATAATTATCTAAATTAGATAAAATAAAAATATAAGGAGGATGGATAAATTTTGGTAAGATCTTAAATAACAAACATCCCTTTCCCCTTGCTATGAGATCTTAATTAGTGTAAGAATAGAATGTTTATACGTTAAAATGTGGTATTGCAAAAAATAGAAGCATACTGATTCTTTAACCCCTCTTGGTGCTAGTGAGAAACATAGGCTAATCTCAAGTTTGTTCTACTTGTGTAGTAGTGTCAAGCATATTCTAGCCTCTCACTTTTAGATTAACCATTGTTCCCTCTCTTTAAGACCTACTACGAACCCTTAAATCCAAACTAAAGACCAAATTAATAAAAGAATCTAACATGTCACCCTAGAAATATCAATTCTACATCCATCAAAACTTATCTCTCTATCTATTTGCACTTCCACTCAGATGATTGCGATGGCTCTATCAAAAGTTAACTGTGGTACTCATTAAGTGGGTGAAATAATAGCCCTCCCGGGTCATTATGTTTCATAACAAATTTTAACCTCACAAGTGATCGATTTGTGAAGTTAATGAAAAATTGGTGAAAATACGATCACAATTTTTTAAAATAAAACAAAATTTTCAAACCATAATATTTTCAAACCATTCTCATCACAAGGAGAAAGAGTAAGGAAAACTACTCACTAAGCATGAAGAAAGCACAATAGAAAACTTCCTTTAAATCAAAGCAAATTCACTAGAAAAGTGTTTACAATATTTAAAGATAAAGAAGAGCAAAATACTTAGCTTTTTCTTTGAATGAAAGATGAAAATCCCTCTGACAAAATCTTCTACTTATCCACATAAAGTTCCTACAATTCTTGTCAGAAATCTCTCACAAAGCCTCACCAATATCTCCAAAAAAACTAGAAATCTACATTCCTACTCCTATCTATGACCTCTAAAAATTCTTGAAAGTTCCAAGAGTTGAAAATGCCCAAATGTGCCTTCCAAAGCGCTAAATGGTGCTTAAAAACACCAAAAATTGAGTAATAATTGTATGAAACAGCTACTGGTGTTATGGCACTAGAATCAGTGCTATAGCGTTTGTTTCTCAACGTAATTGGCACTATGGTGATAGAATCTGACACAATAGCACCACAATTGCTTGCAACACCCTAGTTTCGCTCCATTTCACTCCATTTCAGCTCCAATCCACTCTATGTGCTATATCAAAATGCATTAGATCAGAATTTTCTTCCTTGCTCGATTTAACTCCAAATTACACCATTTTTGCTCCATTTTTTCTAAAACTCTATTTCTTGCACCTATAATCAAAATAATGTAAAATACCTTTCATTAAAGTGCAATATCATTAAAAAACGTACAAAAAATGAGCATTAAATGTATAACTAAAATAGGTAATTTTAAAAAGTATCAATTCCCCAAACTAAAATGTTTCTTGTCCTCAAGTAACACTATAACATTAAAAACCAAATTTCTTGATTTGAGGTAGTGAGTTTCCGTATGGTTTCCTATAATTTTGGCTCAGAAATGTTATTGTGTAACTTAGGAGGAAATCTAGTAAATCAACCTAGGATTAGAGTGTAAGAATATCTCATATTCAACTTAGGAATCTTGATTTTCTATTTACTTCAAAAGTTATTAAAACTTGTCAAACTAAAGGTTAAAAAAAAGTTTAAAAACAAAATTTAAGAACCCTATCTATACCAATTTGATCAATATTTTTTTTTAATTAAGAATATGCTTAGGATTTTTTCTAAGCCTTTTCATTTAAAAAGATTCAAGGGAAACCACTTTTTGATTAGGCTTCTCCTCAAGTTCCTCCCCACATAATTTATTTTTACTTTTCAGGATCTCTTTATTTTGCTTTTTTTTTTACTTTTAGGATCATTTTCAATCCCCGTTTTTATGTGAGGATTAATATATATGGATAGACCTTTAATAGTTTTGAATTTCACTATCCTTATTCTGAAGTTTAAAACTCAAAACTTTCCCTAACTTTTTAAAAGTGTAAAAGTGTAAGTATTAGTTTGTAAAAGTGTAAGTATTAGTTTGAAAAAGGTTTTAATAAGGGCTCAATTCTCATGAATCTTAGATCTAAGAATCTTAGCTTTTTAAATATTCAACTCCTTTCTACCATAAATAACAAAATCATTTTCCTAATGTTTACTACAAAATATCTTAACTCTAGAACAGTTTCATCACATAAGATCCCAAATAAGTTTTTTCTAACATTCCTAAATTCAAAGTTATAGTAATCTAGAGATAACACCACATATCACAAGTCATTTTAAAAGTGATAATTAAATATAGGTTACTGAAGACAAATAAAGTTTAACATTCAAATTCATTTTTCTTCCTCCCCACAAACTTAAACTTTTAAATATTTTACCATGAAAACCATAGATTATAGTAGGAAGAAAAAGTAGATGTTGAATCTACTAGCTACTACAACATCCAATCAAATTCATATACATGCATAATCAGAATATATTGACTACAAGAGAAAGTAAATCTAACCTAAAAGATATTTTTAATAATAAAGTCTTCTCCAAGTCATTAGGAATTTATACATTCAAGTGTTCTCCAAGTCATCTATATTGTTGTATTACAAAACACAAACACACATGATAAATGAGGTTAATTCATCCCTCAACTCATCGCATCTTACTACCTTACTTCTAATTTTTAACGAAATCAATATAAAGATAATTTAAGTGCCTTCCATGAACTTTATATGTTTAACCTCGTGGATATAATTATCCCTGTTACGTTGGGTCTTGAACACCAACCTCAGGCATCACATTATCCCATTACGTATGCACCTCTAATATTTATAAGGGTAGTATAAGATCATCCACATGTTACCAATCAACTAGTTTCATGACCCTACCGACAAAAATAAGGTCAGAGAAAGGAAAGGAAGTAATAAAATTGAGATGGAACTGTCACTATCCAAACTCAAAATGTCTTCTGTAAAACTCAAGTCTAGTTATCAAGTCCAATTAAGACCCGAGTCATAGTGGACTCGTCAATCCAACTACTACAAGACAACATAAAAAGTCTAGCGATAATAAGAAGTTAAGGAATCACCTCCCTCATGACACACAAATATCAAATCAAACCAATAACAATCCAAAAAACCACCAATCATCAATTAAGTAGATCAATCTAAACTAAAGCAAACCCCATGCAACACTAAAAATCATGACCCTCAAGTATACTAAATCAAACCACACAGTTAACTATGGGTTGCCTCCCATAAAGCGCTTGGTTTAACATCACCAACTCGACAAAAGGTTCCTCTGAAATAAAAATTCCATTAAAGTAATCTTTGATCAATCACCCAGTCTTTTCCAGCTCCTGGGATTCCTACTAAATCCTTGAATTTTAATTTTCCTTAAGCTCTTCCTTTTCAGATTTATTCAGATTAAAATTCCTCATGTTTCTTACTAGATCCAATATTCTTCTAATGATTTTCTCAATTTGTTTATTAATATCATCCTTAAAATTTATATGAAATGGATCTCTATATGATAATTCAACATCTCCCAAATTTTTGATTGGATTCTGATCCCCATTTTGTATATAGATAGATGTAAAAGGTGATCTATGCAATAAATTTCCTAAATAGATATTCTTAATTTGCAACAAAGCCAAAAGGTTGATCCAAAATAAGAGCTAGGTAAATGTTTCACTATGAAGCAAATAAGAATGCAGTCATAATATTTTAATATGAGATACTACGTAAATATACATATCCTTATCAAGTAATATTAAACTTTCTGATTAAGTCTCAAATATCGATCCAACCGGGAGGACTAATTTTAGATAACAAAATTTTACTTAGCAAAATTTTTTAATTAAACTTAAGATGCTAAAGTAGTAATGAAAGTTCAATTCGTTTTATATTTTTTAATAATTAAAATAAAGTAACCAACTAATTAACTTAACTGAAATAATTGCAAGATGAAGGAAATATAAATAAAATATTTTTTTCTTTATCATGAGTCAGTGATAAATATAAAAATTATTTTGTGGAAGCATGCTAAATGTATTGTGCCAAATAGGAGCAATAATATTCTTTACCCTTACTAGAGATTCTATAAAGAACATTGGCTAATCTATAGTTTGAATAGCCTTGAAAACTGGCTAAGCACCAAAGATACTAGCTCTCACTCTAGTGTTCCCTCTTCTCCCTCCACCTAGGGGCTAACATCTTGTATCAAAACATAAAACTATAAATCAAATTAAGAGCTTTATCCTGTCACTCTAAAGTCCTCTAATTCTACACCCTTTAAAATATATTTCACTATTTATTTGCACTCAACCCCATGAACTACATTGACATTCATTAAATCAATATGTGATTCTAACAATTTGTTGACTGAGACAATACCATCTAAGATCTTACATGTTCTCACAATAGATATTAACATTTTAATTGGTCAAATCAAGAAGTAAATGAAGTGCAAGCTTTTAAATCATCACCACTTCTTCTTACAATTAAGTCTAATACATCACACAACTTCCATTATATATTTAATCACTTATCATTTTATCACTTATCATTTTAAGAAAAATAATCATTTTAAGAAAAATAATAAAGAAAACAACTCAAAATTCATGGAGAAAACACAACCGCACATGAGTTTAAAAGTAGAAATCATTCACAGACAAAAGAAATCTAAATTATAACCAAGTGTAGATATAAAGATAAACACTTATCTCAAATTCTCTCCACAAAATGACTTGAAGTTCCCTTAAATTCTCTTCCTTCTCTTAAAATACAAACTAACACTCAAAAATAAACTAAAGTAAAGTAATGGTGGTCGGCGGCGGCGCTGACGGCGATGGGCTATAAAGTTTGACGGATGACTGTCCCCCTCTTTTGGAAAATCTAAGTCCTTTTGGAAAATCTAAGTCTTTTCTTATAAAAATCCAAGGGGTGCCTTGGAGTCTCTTCAAAAAGGTGCCTCCATTCAATGATTTTTCTAGAATTTGCCTCCTCATAAGACAATTGAATGAATTTTCATGTCCATGGGCTATTTCCCACGTTTTTATCGAGGGTTGCTCCAAGTAACTATTCAAAAATCTGCTCAAATTAAATAATTCATCAAGTAACTACTTCTGGAGCTTAAGAATGGGTTACCAGGTGCTTAGGTGTGAAGCCTCAAACTCTTAAGCGCCCCAGTTCCTTTTTGCATCTTTCTTCATTTTTGCTCCAAATTTGACCTTTTTTCACTCCTTTTGGCATTTTTCATCCATTTGATTGTACCTGAGAAAAAAACACACAAATACCTTTCATTAAAGTGCAATATCTTAAAAATAGGTATAAAAATGTGTATAAAAATACTATATATTTTTGGTGTATCAGATTCCCTCGAGATGATTCAAATTTTTGATCCAATTCAACTAGTTACTCTTCAGTCTCAAGTGATCTTCTAATTCTTCCCCTTGGGGCTGAGGAAATGGTGGAGGTGGTCTTTCTATATTTATCTTAGTTGATGAAAAAGGTTTTTATAATTCCTTAGAAATTTCTTCCATTGGTCATTCAATCTCCTTTTCCCCTTTTCTCAAGTCAACGTTTATTTGAACCATATCCTCTAATTCCCTTTCACTTCTAAGTTGGATACCTTTATCTTGCCTACTATTTTTCTTCTCAAGGTTTATATCAAAGTCACAATGTAAAATCTCAGGAGGATATTACTCTACCTCATTTGGTTTTCTATATCCTTAATTGCAGCCCCTTAACTTTCCAGTTGATTCTCCATTTGAATCACTACCTCCTAATTGTGTGGGTTGATGTTAAATTTAGAATGATTGTTAATTGTGTTAGTAATTTGCCCCAGTTGCTTTTTCATATTCTTTATTGCAGTCACTTGACTCTCCAACTGACTATCCATTTGAATAATAACCTCTTATAACAAGTTTCTTCCCTCATTTTGTGTGTTGAAGTTAAATCTATGAGGAAAAGAAAGTTCAACATTAAAATTTCCCTACTTATTCCAATCACATATCTGATTAAATTGATTATCTTCCCATAATTGGTTCTCCTCCAAATTTGTTATTCCAATTAAACTTTGAATAATTTTCCTTAACTGGGTTGTAATAACCAGAATAAGGATTGTATATATCATGACTAGTTTCAAAAAAATTCTTTAATAACTAAGGCTCCTTGAGGATAATTTTTTACATAATGATCTAACTTTCTCACCAACCCGAGAAGTTAAAATAGTAAGATTGTTTTCATGAAAAATTGATACCCTTTTGGGATTTACTTAATTGAAATGACTAACATTATAATCAAAAACCGAATATTCATTATATTGTTGATCCACCAATTTTACATTAAATTTATGGAGTCTTTTCTAATTCATAATCCTCTTAAAAGTCTCTCTAGATCCGAGTCGTACAACTCAAGGTTTATAGCTCCTGAACTATGCATAAAAATCTAAGGACTTAACTAATAAGCCAAATATCAAAAGTTTTTTTGGTATTTTCATTTTTTATTAAATTGATGCACAATAATTAAAAATGCTATATAATAATATTATAATTTTCAAATATAAGTCTTACAGGTCCAACTAAATATATCCTAAAGTTCTTACCACAGCTTCTCTGGCAACAACACCAAAAACTTGATACGATCCTAGTGCTACACACTAATTCAAGACAAGTCCCCGGCAACGACGTCAGAAACTTGACCCAACCCGAATATACGCAGTAATCTGTCTTCTAATAGAAAGCAAAAAAATTGACCCAATTTATCTTTAACAGCTAGTGTGAAAAATTGAAATGTTACAAAATTTAGAAATTAGTTTACGCACTTGGGGTACTACACGAGTATACGCATATTTTTTAGTAATAAAGGGCTTTCTCTAAAAACCATAGTATCGATCCCACAGAGAAGCGAGTTATAAAATCCCTTAAACTAATTCTAGTCTACCGCTATCAGATCTTAGTTTGAAATTTTTGAAAAGTTTGGTTTTCCTAAATTCACTAATTTATGATGAAATTATAATTAACCAAATTAAATAAAAATCAAATCTAAGGAGACTGATTTAATTTTGGAAAGATCTTAAGTAATTAAAATCCCTTTCCCTTTATGATGAGATCATAATTAGTGTAGGAATAGAATCTTTAAAGGTTAAAATAAGTTATTGGGACAATTAGGAGCATACCCATTCTTTACCCCCTCTTGGTGCTAGCAAAGAACATTGGAAAATCTCAAGTTTGTTCCAGCTTGTGTAGTATTGCTGAGTACATTTTCGCCTCTTGCTTCTAGATTACCCACTGTGCCCTCACTATAGGATTTGCTAGGGACCCTTAGATCCGAACTCATGACCAATTTGATAAATGAGTCTAGCCTATCACCCCTGGAAACATCAAATTTACACCCATCAAAACTTATCTTCCTATCTATTTGTACTTACCCTCAAATGATTGTGATGGCTCTATCTAAAGTTATGTGTGGTACTCACTAGTTAGGTGAAATCATAGCCCTCCTGGGTCATTAAGTTTTGCAACAGATTTTAACCTCATAAGTGATCATTTTGCAAAGTAAATGAATAATCGAAGAAAATACCATCATAGTTTTTTAAAATAAATAGAAATCATCAAATCATTCTCAACACACACATGATTAAATCTCATCACAAGGAGAAAGAGTAAAAAAAACTACTCACTAAGCATGGAGAAAGCACAATAGAAAAATTCATTTAAAACAAGACAAATCCATTAAAATATTTTTTACAATAATTAAAGATACTGAAGAACTGTTGACCTCAATTTTGGTTGAGGTTTAGAAATTTCTTTAGTAGCCTAGGTCTAGCCATAGGATTTTCCTATTGACTAGTCTTAGAAAACTGTACCCTCACCATTAGAAACTCAAAACTCTTTTCTTTACTCAACTTGAAGTTCCACATATTGGTCCTAACCTCTAATATTTAGAAGGTAAGATCATTATGTGGAAGCTCAAGAAGAGTTCCTATAGGGTTACTTGGCTTTAGAATTGACCCTAGGTATTGATTTGAAGCTAAGGTATATTATACCCTTACCATATCTTCACAATAAACTAACTAAAATCAATATATGAGAGTCCAAAATGGGGATTTCATTGATCCATGATTCATTTAGAATGGATATCTATCCAATTCTACTTGAAATGCCCAACTTGGCCTTTTGCCCCGAGGCACCTCCAAATTACCTAAC
>NW_018164937.1:160829-161293 GCF_001263595.1 Phalaenopsis equestris
AGCTTAGCCCAAAGCTAGCTCAAGTTAGACCCAAATTTGACCCTTAAAGGCTAAACCTAGGTCTAAACCCAAACCCATTAAAATCCATCCAAATTAACCATCAAATCAACTTCAAAACAACTTTCATCCTTCATGAAAGTTTTTTATATTGATGTTTTACTCCAAATAAAATAATCAATTTGAGCTTAGCCCAAAGCTATCTCAAGTTTGACCCAAGTTTAGCCCCATATGCCTAATTTCGATCTAAAACCAAACCCATCAAAACTTATCCAAATGGACCACCAAATAACCTTCAAAACAACTTTCATCCTTCATGAAAGTTGTTCATCATGATGTTCTTCACCAACCAAAATAATCAATTTGAGCTTATCCCATATCAAACCCAAGTTTGACCCAAACTTAGCCCAATATGCTTAAAATGGGTCAAAAATCAAAAATCCATCAAATTGATTAACCAATTGACC
>NW_018164937.1:161785-162006 GCF_001263595.1 Phalaenopsis equestris
CTAAACATCCCTATAGCCATTTTCTATAAAATCTCCGCATCACAGCCATGGAGGGTGTGGTAAAAAAAATTTTTCACTAAGGCCTTTCAAACTCCCTCTGAGAGCTTCCTTGAGACCCTTAGCACATTCCAATCCACTTCCCCCTCTCAAATCCACAATGGCAAGCCAATTTTGAGCTCAAATTCCTGCCCAAAACCAGGACAAAATCTAATCTCAACCTA
>NW_018164937.1:162106-162417 GCF_001263595.1 Phalaenopsis equestris
AAAAAAAAAAAATTTGATCCAATAATTTCAAATTTTACATTAAACCAGTTCGATACTTCTGATTTATGCTTTGTCCAAATTGATCGAATAATTTTTACTTCGAATTAGTCTGATATCTCTAATTCACATTCTTCAAGAATTGATTAAATAATTTCAATTCTTACTTTAAAATCAGTCCTACACTTCTGATTTCTTTTATTGAAAATCAGTTTCAAATGTCTGACTTTCCTTTGATATCAATATTTGTATCTTGAATTCCCATTTTGAGGTCAATCCTTACATGTTGATCCCTATTAAAAAAATCCCCAGTG
>NW_018164937.1:162597-163304 GCF_001263595.1 Phalaenopsis equestris
TTCTTTAGTAGCCTAGGTCTAGCCATAGGATTTTCCTATTGACTAGTCTTAGAAAACTAGAAAAGGTATCCTCACCATTAGAAATTCAAAACTCTTCTCTTTGCTCAACTTTAGATTCCACATATTGGTCCTAACATCTAATATTTAGAAGGTAAGATCATTATGGGGAAGCTCAAGAAGAGTTCCTATAGGGTTACTTGGCTTTAGAATTGACCCTCATATTGATTTGAAGCCAAGGTATATTATACCCTTACCATATCTTCACAATACACTGACTAAAATCAATATATGAGAGTCCAAAATGGGGATTTCATTGATCCATGATTCATTTAGAATGGATATCTATCCAATTCTACTTGAAATGCCCAACTTGGCCTTTTGCCCCGAGGCACCTCCAAATTACCTAACTACCCTTGGGACCCAAATTTGGCCAAAATTCCCCAAACTTTACCAAAATACCCAAAACTAATCAAAACTTATTCCAAACACCTGGAATACATCCAAATTTGCCAAAATTGACATAATTATCCAAAAATGGCTAAATTACCAAAATGCCCCTCCATGGCCTAAAAATCTAAAAATTCAAAAAATTCCCAATAAATTCCAACAAATCCAAAATATTCCAAATTTCATTTTATCCAACTACACCATGGTTCAATTTGGTCAATTTGACCATATTTGACAAAATCCCCAAATTAGCCCCAATA
>NW_018164937.1:165425-165777 GCF_001263595.1 Phalaenopsis equestris
CTTATGGTCTATTACACCAAATTCCATATTTAATTGGGCCAATTGGCATGTCTAACTTAGCCAAAACATAAGATTTGGCCATATGCACCCTCTTGGACTTAAGATCAAATCCAAACCAATTGAGCTTGGTATGGTCAAATGAGCCTTACCATGACTCACCTTAGACTCTAGGGTTGAGTTTAAAGCCATCCATCAACCCATGGTTAGGCTTGATATTTATCCCATGGGTAAATTTTTGAAAAAAACTTTTAAAGAGATAATAAGGGGGTTAAATCGATGTACTTGCCATACCACATGTCCATACCCTATGGTGCCATTTTTACTGATCATCATAAGCTTTAACCATGGTCCA
>NW_018164937.1:166365-166948 GCF_001263595.1 Phalaenopsis equestris
CAGAAAATAGCTCTTAAACTTCAAAAATCCATATCTTTGTGTAGAAAATTCACAAAAATAAAATAAAAATACCCTCTTGCTCAGTGAACAGAGGAGAACCATGTGGAATTATTTTCATATTAATTTGATGCATAAATTATTTTTAAAAAATAAATTAAGGTTAGAGATTTTTCAATTCTCCATTCATATTGAATTATCATTTTAATCCTAATTTTTTATATGTTGTAGCCTCTGTCTAGATGCAAAATTTGAGAATTTTTTCAAAGAAATATGAGATCTATAGGTAAAGATCTTAATTTTCTAATCTCTTAAGTATTTTCTGTTCAAATATTTATAGAAAATTACATATGACTTAGAAAATTCTACAAATATTCATATGAGTTCTCTCTGGCCAGAGTAGTCTTCAGAAATAATTTTATAATTTTTAAAAATCAAAACATCATTATTTTAAGCAAACCCCAATTTACTTAAAATATTTAATTTGGAAAATATAAAGGTCAAAATCATTTGATTTTTGTTCTCTACTGTGACTAATAAGTCAGAGAATTCACCATAAAAATTTGAAAGGAATTTGAGAGCATTG
>NW_018164937.1:167866-168707 GCF_001263595.1 Phalaenopsis equestris
CAAAATTGTAATTTTGGATATTTTAGCCTTAATGAACATTTAGGCTTAATCAAAATGAGAAATGGGTAATATCTAATATTAATTAACTCATTTGACAATTTACAATAAAAAATGGGCTTAATTGGTAGAAACCCACTTCACTTTGCCAAATTACAAGAACATAAGATAATTTCAATAATTATCAAAATTTTTGAAACTTCATTAGCATAAGATGACTTTTGAATTTAGGGGTATAACTTTGGAAATCAACAATTTCATACCCTTATTTGATAATCAAAATAATGTTTAAATGATCTTGATAATGATCACTTAAAGTTTTAAATCTTTTCAAAATTAATACATTCACTTAAGTCTTAAGGACTTAGTAGTGAATTTAAGTCAATATTAAAACTTAATAAAGAGGATTAGAAAAAAAAATCAACATAATCAAACTCTTTTAAGACACCACAAGTCCAATTAGGACTAAAAATTTGGCTAAGTGTTCCCAATAACACTAATTTGCCCTCTAAAAGGTCTTCACCCACATAATCTTTAAATTAACAGACAAATGACATTTACCCTATTCTTGGGAATAATCAAGATATCAATATTCACTGAGCATCAGGATATTCAGGATGAATTATTAAGTAACATAATAAAGTTTAAATGAACCCAAGGTCTTTTACCAGACATTAAGAAGGTTGCATGGACCTGCTCCCTACTCTTAACCTGGTGAATACTTTAGGGATCTATTAAACTTAATATGTTTTACTTAATAATATTATCATTAAAATTTAAGGACCCCCAATACACAACATAGAGTTAGGAAGGTGTCCAAAACTTGACTTTTCCAGCTCTATAT
>NW_018164937.1:169809-181230 GCF_001263595.1 Phalaenopsis equestris
AATATAAACCCTATTTAATTCCTTATATTAAATAGGGGAATTTTTCGGCCAATACATTGGTTTCGCAGACCAAACGGATGTCATAACTTTCTCTAGTTTATTCGATCGAGCCTCACCCTCAATTCTTGTGTTCATCCTTCGGGATAAATATAGGATTTGAGGTAAAGCGCTCTTTCATCTAAACTACGAAAATTATGGGGTCAGTTTGACTTCATCTTTTTCAAAACCCAACTTTTTAAACGTCCTTCCGAAGCGGGCAACGGGATTTCGATTTCAATGACTGACAGCTTCTTACGGGGAAACCCCACACCAAAAATAGTGCCGACAAGAACACAATACTTAGCATTTTCCTCTGATAGAAAGATTAAAATCCTTCCAAAAAAGCCTCCTACTGATCCACACAAAGTTCCTACATTCCTTTCAGATATCTCTCAAAATCCCTCACCAAGCTTTCCAAAAAACGTGGAAATCTACATTATTACTCATATCTACAATTGTTGGACGTTATTAGAAGTTTTAAGAGTTTAAAATGTCAGAAGGTGCCTTCTTAAGTGCCAAATGGTATTTAAAAATTCCCATAATAGAGCAATAACCACCCGAAACCGTTACTAACACTATGACACCCGAATCAGAGCAATAGTGCTTGTTTCTTAATGTGAATGGCACTATGGCGTCAGTATATGGCGCTACAACACCACCCTTGCTGGAAGCACTCCAATTTAGCTTCGTTTCACCCTATTTCAGCTGTAATCTACTCTAACCAAAATGTGTCAGATCAGAATATTCTTCCTTGCTCAATTTGACTCCAAATTACACCATTTTTGCTACATTTTCGCTAAAACACTATTTCTTGCACATGTAACAATAAACATGTAAATTTGTTCCATTAAAGTTCAATATCAATAAAAATGTACAAAAAATGAGCATTAAATGTATATTTAAAACTTGTAATTTTAAGGTGTATCACCATCATATTGATATGGCTCCTAGGGATTAGGGTTAGACCACATTAATTAGTCCTTATGGGTCTTTTATTTTTAGGAGATTTCCTTTAGGTTATATAATACACCTGCGACATTTCAATAGTACATGATGTTGATCTTTTGTGACCTGATTAAGAAGGGAATAGAAGTAATCATGGATGATTTCTTGGTATTTGGCCCTTCATTTTATTCTTGTATAAAACATCTCGTTAAGGTACTGAGACGATGTGAAGAAGCTTATCTTGTTCTCAATTGGGGAAAGTGCTAATTTATGATTTTTAAAAGAATTGTTTTAGGACACAAAATTTTTGAGAGAGGTATGGTGGTAGATCCAGCCAAAGTACTGGTGACAAAAAACTTCCCCCCTTCACTTCAGAGAGATGAGTTAGAAGTTTCTTGGGCAATGTTTCATTTTATTGGTGATACATTAGGTATTTCTACAAAATTCCTAAACCATTATGTCATATGCTGAAAAAGGATGTCCATTTGATTTTGACCAGGATTGCCTAACTGCCTTAAGAATTTGATGGAAAGGTTAGTCACTGTTCCCATCATTATCTCACCTGATTGAGGAAGCCTATTTGAATTAATCTGTAATGCGAGTGATTGACTTTAGGAGAAATTTTAGGACCAAGGTATTACACAATGTATTAGGCTATTCACTATGCTATTAAGACACTTAATGAAACTTAGATAACCTACATCACTACGAAAAAGGTGATGCTGACTATAGTAGACTCATTTATCATATTCTTGTTATATTTGATTGGGAGCAAGTGTATTGTTGACCCGACCCACAATTATACAGTAATTTAGCTTTCAAAAAATGGCAAAAAACTTGACCCGATTTATATTTAGCGACTATTGTGCAAAATCAAAATGTTATGAAGTTTAGAAAATAGTTTCAATACTAGGGGTACTACGTAAGTGTACGTATCATTTCAAGCAATATTGGGTTTTCTATTAAGACCCTAGTATCTATCCCATAGGGAAGCAAGGTAAGAATTCTCTTAGGATAATTCTAGTCTACTACTATCAGGTCTTAGTTTGGAATTTTTAAAAAGTTTAGTTTTCCTAAATTTACTAATTTACCATAAAATTAAAGCAAACTAAATGACATAAAAACATAATATAAGGTGATTGATTAAAATTTGGAAAGTTTTTATATCACTAAAATCCCTTTCCACTTGCAATGAGATTATAATAAGTGTAGGAATCAAATGTTTAAAGTTAAAAATGTTGTATTGTGAGAAATATGAGCATACATGCCTCTTTACCCTCTTCCGAGTGCTTAAAGAACATTAACTGATTTAAAGTAAGTTCCAACTTGTGTGGTGCTGACCTCACTTCTGTTGAGGTCTACTCTTTATTCCTTAGAAGCCTAGTGGTGGAACCCTACCACATTAAAAATTTTAAACACTTCATTACTCTTCTTGGAGTTTCATATGTTTGGTTTTGATCTCTAGCACTTAGTAGAATGAAACCAACAAAGAGTAGCTTTACGAGTTTCCATTGGACTGTCTGACTTTAGGTTTAGCCCTGGGTGGTTTGGTATTAGTTACTCTTGCACACATATCCCTCTTACCTTCACTCACAACCTAAATCTTAAACTAAACATCGTTGACGTGGCTCCCCACTCTTTTGGAGACTCATGTGGGTGGTCCCCCAAACCCTTAGCCCTTGGCCAGCATGGCTAAGACTAACACATGGAGGATCTAAATTGAGGATTCCTATGGTCTTATGACTCAAAGAGGGTGATTTTATGATTGGCATTCTTGTATGATATTAATTTCACCTAAACTTCAATTTTTCCTATGTTCCCCAAACTTTTTAAAAATTACCAAAATGCTCCTGAAACCTTAATATTCCGAAAATTGCTCAAATTCTCAAATGCTCTCCAAAAATCATCTCAAACCATTTTAAACAACTCAAATTGCCCAAACACCCAAAAATTCTCAAAATTCCCAAAATAACCCAAAAATGCCAAAATTACCAAAATACCCCTCATTCCAAAAAATTCCCAAACTTTCCAAATCTACTCAAAATTTCTTGAAAATCAATCCTAACCACTCATTGAACACAATTGCCACGAAATCCAACAAATTTAGCTAAAATTCCCAAATTGCCTCAAATGCCTAAAGTCCCCAAATAAACTTTAATTTCCCAAAATTCTTTTCAATCTCTCCCAATTTCAATTTTAAATTTAATTTCATCATTCCAATCCTAATATATACCAATTTGAAACCCAATTGAAACATCCTCCAAGCCTTAATTACAACTTTGAGCCAAAATCTCAAATTTGATCATACCCCTAAAATTCATCAAATTAAACCCCACAAACAACCAAACTTTGTCAAGTTTGAATACTAAGCTCTTCATAGCACACCCCTAGACCAATTTGAACCCCTAATTGGTCTAGACCCTAACTCAAACCTTTTTAGGGTTTAGGAGCTATCCTAGGAATTTTCTCATTGATGCATGGAATGTACACTTTAGTAGATTGAGCTTTATGTTAAATTTTTTAAGGTTTTTGAAAATCTATTTTAGGTCTTTTATATGTTACATAGGTGTTTTATATTTCACTAGTACATCATCCATTTACACTTTAATATCTTTCCTTTTCTATTAAGCAAAATTTTTATCCATCATTTGCTAATTAGTTGTGCCAATTTTTTTAGTCCGAAAGGCATTACAATATAATTTACATAAAATTGTCTCCAATGATTGGTTGCATTTTAATTTGATGGTAGCAATAGAATGTGTCATTCAAGTTCATGATTGAATGGTCAACCACCACATTCACAAGTATCTTGATACTCTTAGGGTTTAGCTATAATTCAAAAAAGTGACATTCAACTTAGTAAAATCAAAACATATTTATCATTTATCATTCCCCCTCTAAACCATGAACATGTTGGACACCCTTCCCAAGTATTGGACTTCCATATCATTGTGGACCTTTATCAATCTTTTTACCTCTTCTTTGTTTGTCCTGGCCTGTATGACCAAAAACTTTCGCATCTTCTACCTCTTGAGACAAGCTAGTGAGTTCAAGTTCATCCAATGGTATTAAACATCAATTAGTACTCCAAAATCACAATAAAAAACATCTCAGTGGTTCAGGAGAGTAAGGATCACTTCATTCCTTTGATCTACATCAAATCTTCACTTTGTAAGAAAAAATTAACTGTGTCATTTTTGGTTGGCATGATCTTATGGGTGATTTCGCTGGTCTCGAAACCTTCCCCTTACTAGGGGTCAAGCTCAAGAGGTTCTTAGCTATTGTTACCTACTTCATGGAGGTTGTAGGTATGAGAATACTCTAGATCAACATGAATAGTGATCACCTCTCAGACATCCTAATAATGCACAATTATTTGGTTGGTGGATATGCCACTCTGAATGAATTTGGTAAAGGTTGATCAAATCTTAAATTATATGTAGGTGATGGTTTGACCACAATGAAGTTTCCAATGACAGTGAATTACTGACATTCTCCTAGTGTTTTCTAGGTCAAAATTCTCTACAACTTCTTTTGTTCACTAAAAGAACATGTAGAGCGACCCATGCATGGTTGAGAGATGAAAGGTACTTAAGCCTATCTTATTGAACAATCATTTTAAGATGATATTTATCAAATCCAAGTGTTTAATATTATGATAGAAACCTAAAAAAGTTTTTGTCAAGTATGTGACAATAATAGCATCATCACATCAATTTCCCATTAGAAACAAATTATCTTCAGTAACAAAAATGGAGGGGTTGTTAACTGTATCATAATAGTAGGGTGATTGGGCATAGTTCTTCTGATTAATGTCTCTTCAACCTGGTTAAAGGAGTAAAATCACTTGCACTTCCTTCAAAGAAAAAGGGAACTAAATATGTTATGTGGATATCATGAGGTGGTTCATTTGTTATTGCTTCAATTGTAGATAAGCTCTGCTATCACCACAACCTTCAAAACTTTTTTGTGACATGCTTTTGGTTACAATGATGCATGTTGTACTTCTTTTGCTTTTAGAAACAAGATCTATGATTCATCAGAGTTACTTCCTTGAATTCCTTATTTTAATTACGTCCACTTTTTTGACTATTCAGATTCTTAGAGGAGTCAGCTTGGTAGTCTCATGGGTAGCTGGAGGTTACTCCACATATCATGTTGGCCCATGTTCAGGGTTCTAAGTTTAATTTCTCTACTAATAAGTTATGTCAGCATCTCAATTATCTAGGAGTGGTCATGATTCTTCAAACTGAGCACATATAGAAGGGTGAGGGCTATGTCTTAGTCACCATGCTTCTCCGTGGGTGATTCTCTTCAGTGGGTGATAGTTCGTTGGTTTTTTTTTTTTGAATGGGAGAAGAGGGGACTTATATTATTTTACCAAAAAATGATATTTATAAAACATCTTTAGTCACTACAAACTCAGCACATAACCAAAAAGGTGTTTCCTTTAGTACTTAGGTGAGGGCCGCATGGGCGGCCAAAGTTTCTAAACTCTGAACCTCTAAATTTTGCTTGTAGAAAAGGGTTATGAAACCATGTAGGATCTTACTCTATCCCTGGTAAACCTGTAGAAGAGCTTGGTTGATCTTCAAAGTCGTCGACTGATTTAAAACTAAGTGATGAACATATAGTTAAATTTCACAAATGATGTGATTACTCTTAGTAATAATTTGTAAAACCATCTGAGAGTTGACACTTTTAGTGTGGTAAGAAAGAGCTGGTATTTTAATGTACCATTGATTGTGAGAAGGCATTTAATCATTTCAAAAGAAGCTACATGAACAAGTAGATCTTAATGCCTTTTGTATGATTCTACTATTGGAATCTTAAATAGTTTCATAGGCTTAGCTTCATAAATTTTTTGACAGAAAGTGTTTTCTATTTATTGTGGTGCTCTGACATGCCATAATTGGTTGTAATCAATTGGTGCTGACCCAACACTATCGAGGTATTGAGTGTCATCCTATCTCATCAAGATTAGGGTTGTCTTCAATCTCTTGCACCGGAGATTGATGTCGGGGTTGTTGATCTCTCTCTCTCTCCCCCCTCTCTCTCTCCCTCTCTCTCTCTCTCTCTGGAAAACTCAGCTTCAATCACTTCTAACATGTGATCCTTATGATTTTTGATTTGTTGGGATACAAACATTCTGGTGCAGTCTATTTTGTTCTTTGTCTCCCTATTGTGAGGTTTTTCTCCTTGTTTTGCTAATCTTCTTACTTGTGGTATGATTTATGCTCACCGTATCTTATAGGATCTTAAATCAAAAAATATTGTGAATCACAATCTAGGGATAGATCATGAGGAGAAAGTGAAAATATATAGGAGAGATGATCTTTATAGTGAAGTTATAGGAGAGATGATCTTTATAGTGAAGTTATAATCTCTCAAATATAAAACGAAAATAGTACAACCCTTTTCAATAAATATTTTCTCCATTTAAAGAGTATTTAGTACAATCGTGATAATATATTTTATCCTTATATGGATGGAGTCTAATCAGAAATATTTTTGGCATTTTTTAATAGATGACTCATTATCTGGTCATTATGTGCATGTCAGCTCAACATTGTTGACTTGGCTCGGATGACCTAGCTCATTTGGTTCAGTTGACTATATACAGAGGTCTCATCTTTGACAAGTGAACTTCATATCTATGAGAGATCTGAAGACATGTTGAAAACCAATTTTCATTGAGCTGACTTCCTATGAGATAAGTCTTTGCTTTGGGTCAGCTCCTTCTAGATTGGAGACATAAAAACACCCATGATTATGTCCCGGCTCAGTTGAACTGTCAATGTTGATCGACCATTCTCACATCAACATTTGGATTCAATCAATTTTAGTTGAGTTCGCTTGGCTCGTCCGACATTTCTTAGTCAGCTTGATGGGTCTCATGATCTCTTTACTAGTAATCTTTTCACATCACAGTCATTTATTTTGGTCTATTCTATCTCAATAACATCAACACTAACACTTTTTTAATGTTCACAACTAAAGTGTTGTTAAGGTATTAATTAGATATTGATGTCATTGAAAAATAATATTTCCCTAATTCTATTTGATTTTATTTAAAGATGCCTTTATTTATTAAAAATACTGTAGCAAAATAAATTAGGATGATTTACATACATTTCATTCAATTCTTTTGTAATTACATGTCTAAAAACTAAGCTTTAATTTTTATGTTTTTGTTGGTGGTATAAATGTAAGAAAAAAAATTGGATGTTAGATATGTAAATATATAAAAAATTGGATTCTATATTTTTAAATTCCCTAATAAATAAAATTATAGTGTATTTCTTGCACATAATTTGAACAAGGAATTTCTAATTAAAAAAAAAAAAACTTTACACCCAGTTAGTAGTTTATAACATCCATGAATTGCTTAACCCAGAGGCCTGGTTTGAAATTTAGATTTATACCAAATTTTAATCTATATATTGAAAAAAAATAAGTCTTAAATTTGTTCATTTCCTTTTTTTGAATACTACTAAGTAATTCTATAATTAACCTTGACTTTTACTTTTCTACAAAATATATTATAGCTTCTTTGAATCTACAATATGTACTTTTACAACGAGGAAATCAATTGGTATATTACATTAGGCGTTCATTTTTTTTTCGTTTTCTTAATTTTTTAATTTTAAATATTTGGAAGGTTGTAAGTTATATTTTCTTAGTTACCTACATTTTGCATCCAATATCAGTAAGGTTTTGTGTTAAATTTGATTATGTCATGTGAATAACACCTAAGGAATAGAGGGTAGTATATGAGAGTGAGTGAGTGTGTGTTTGTGTGTCTATGAGAGAGAGATAGCATGATAATTGATACTAGAATGAGAAAATTATCTAACATTTTATTAATGAAATAAGCCCTTATTTATAAACAAAGGGAGAACGATATGTGAAGTTACATTTTTGCCTCTACTTAAGTAGGGGCTATTCATGTTATTCTAGGTATTTTACTCTTGTGGGCCTAGGTTCTTCTTGCTCTCTAGCTTGGTCAACTGGACTTGGTAGATTTTTGGCAAGCCTTTTTGTTCTACTCGATCTGATGGTATTGCCACATAGATAGATTTAGCGTTGTTGGTAGGTTTGCTGGCTACAGGTCGGTAGGATTGGTCTGATGGGTTGCATTTTACCAATCAATAGGCAAGCTTCTTTCTTAGTCCCTCAATCTCCACCGAAGAGCTTTAGCTGACAGAGTGAAGCCAAGCCATCAGGTAGACAACAAATTACTGTAATATGATGGTAAGGCTTACCTTAGACAAGAGGATCTGGTGGTATGACAATGAATTATTGTATTATATTAATGGTATTGGGGGAGATGGGTGAGTGATTCAGGTGTAATAGATTCATGGAAACTAAATTCTCCATTGGATTGACCTCATCATGATGGAAGACGTAGATGAATCTTTGCATGTCATCTAAATGAGTTGCATGAGCTGCTATCACTTGGAATGCCCTTGTGATTTAGGTAGGCTCGTGTTTGACATATTCGGCCAAATTTTTGTCAGCCAATTGAAATTTTAGTGGGCCCTCTTAGTATTAGACCCTTTTCTCTTCAACCAATTGATCTCATTGATATTTGTGCTCAACATTTTTTGAGTTCATATTTGTGCGCTGATTCTCTTGCTACCTGGAATTTGTGATGCGATAAGAACAATATTATTTATTTTATAGTAATAAATATCAATTACTATTTTTTAATGATTCACTAATTATATCCTTATAAAAAGGTCGTGACGACTTAGCTTTACTCTACTTCTCAGTCACTTTATCACCGGGCTTGTATGAATTCAACTCATTGCCATGGTGAATGATTCATCTTCGAAAGTCAATCTAAAACTACAATGCATACCACAAGTCCCTTAGAGAGATAAGAGGGGATGCTTGATTGGAGGGAGATAAGAGGAAGAAGTTGGCAGTAAAAAATTGGGTGGTGCCCGATTCGGAGGCTTAGGTGCAGTTTTTAGACTCACTTCAAAAATGTCAATAAGAAAATAATTCGAGTGGAAGAAGGAGGATGACCAGGCGTACCACCAGCCCATATGTTAAACTTAGTTATGGAAAGAAATATTTTATCTATTGGTCAGACATATCAAGAGACTCCAATGTTGTGGCTTAGCCTGAGGTGCATGGAACTGTGGGCGTTCCCCCTGCCAAGCTTAGCACAAGAGAAGGTTGGAGAGTATAGTTTATCAATTACTACATCCAATCAGGATTGAATCTTTGGTATGAGAAATTTTAGTCTTACTTAAGTGAGTTCCATTTTCTTAATTTACCCTTTTTTCTTACTTTCTAGTGTAATACACCTGACCACAAAATTAAGGAAAATTGATTGAATCTCTGTAAAAACTGGTGCTGATGAGAATATAAGCCTGACAACTGATCTCGGCTGTCTATATGCAATAGTATAACAATGTCTTTATATATATGAGAATATTTTTCACTTAAGTTTTATTTATATCCTGAAGAAAATAAGAATTTAAATATTTATTTATATATATATTGGGATACTACCCAAGTATATATATTATTAATAAGTAATAAAGGACTTTTGATTAAGACCTGAATATCGAACCCACAGGGAAAATTAGCAATATGTACTATTGAACAACTAACTTTCTATTTTAAAAAAATAATTACTTAAACTATAGATATTTTTGTAGTAATTAAAATTCAAATTCTTTTTGTATTTTTGATATTTTGACAAAACTGTAATAATTTCTAAAAATAACTTGAGTTTATGTAACGAAAAGCACTAAGTATAAAAATATCTTTTTTATTATCATGAATCAATAATAAGTAAAGGAATTTTGTTGTGGAAGTATGCAAATTGTATTGTGCCAAATTGTATGCAAATTGTATTGTGCCAAATAGGAGCAACAATATTCTTTACCCTGACTAGAAATGATATAAAGAACATTGGCAAATTTAAAGATTGAATAGTTCTGAAGACCGGCTAGGCAGGGAAGATACGAGCTCTCACTCTAGAGTTCCCTCAATTCCTAGCACTCGGGGGCTAAAATCTTATATCAGAACCTAAAATAGTAAACCAAGTTGAGGGCTTTAACCTGTCACTTTAAAGTCCTCTAAAACTACACCCTTCAAAAATTATTTCTCTATTAATTTGCACTAAATCATATGAATTACATTCTAATTCATACAACCTCATGTGATTCTTTCCAATTTTTGATTGAGACAATACCAGCCCGGTTCTTACATGTTCTCACAATAAAATTTAACGACTAGATAGGCCAGATTTAGAAGTAAATGAAGTATATAGATTTAAATCATCACAAGTTCTTCTAACATTGAAGATTAATAAACTCCAAAACTTCCATCCAACACTTTAATTACTTGTCATTTTAAGGAGAAAGATAAAGAAAACTACTCAGAATCGATGGAGAAAATAAAACCACACTTTAGTTTAACCACACTTTAGTTTGTAAAATCAACAAGAAGCCTCGATTAAAACCAAAAGTAGTTCAAAACAAAAGATAAAAAAGTATCTCAAATCAAAACAAAAGATAGTTCAAAACAAAAGATAAAAAAGTATCTCAAATCCTCCACCAAACTCTTAAAGCTCCTTAGAATCTCTTCTCTTTCACAACACATTTGACACTCAAAATAAAACTAAATACAAAAAAAATAAAGTAAATTTGTGGTGCCAGAAAATCTCTCCAAGTGTTTCTCTCAAAACTCCCCCTATTTAGCACTCTTCAGGACTTTTCAAAAGGTCTCAACTTTCTTTTTTTTATAAATCTCAAAGAGGTGCCTTGGTAACTCTTCAAAATATGCCCAAATTTGATGTATTCTCCAAAGGATGCCTCCTTTCACAAGTCTTCTAACCATATTTTTGTTTCTAGTGATCATTAACACCATCTTTAGCCAATAGATGCCTCAAATGTCCCTTTAAAATTTGGAAAAATAAAGTAAAACTTCATATAATTGCCTCTGATGCTTATGCACGAGGCCTCTGGTGCTTAGGCGCGACCATCTCTATTTCACTGGAAGTTAAGCACCGAATCTGACACTTAGGCTCCAAACACTTTAGCACAATTTTCACATTTTTGCTCTAAATTTGATCTTTTTTCACCTCTTTTAGAATTTTTCACATTTTTAATTGTATCTAAAAGAAAAACACACAAATACCTTCCATTAAAGTGTAATATCTCAAAAATAGGTATAAAAATGTGTTTAAAAATACTATATAGTTTAGGTGTTGTCGGCACTATTTTTGGTGTGGGGTTTGCCCGTAAAAAGCCGCCAGTCATCGGAATTGAAATACCATTGCCCGTTTCGGAAGGACGTTTAAAAAATTTTAGTTTTGAAAAAGATGAATTCAAACTGACCCCATAATTTTCATAGTTTAGATGAAAGAGCGCTTTACCTCAAATCCTGTATCTATCCCGAAGGATGAACACAAGA
>NW_018164937.1:183808-184765 GCF_001263595.1 Phalaenopsis equestris
ACTAAGTTTGATAATTTTTTGAGTTATATTTTGATTTTTAAAATCACTTAAGTGTTAATTTTAATAATGATCTTTAAAAGCCAATTAAAAATATTAAATGATCTCAAAATCCTTTGAATTTTTTATGATGAATTCTATAACTCATGAACCACAATAGAGAACAAAAATCAAATAATTTTGATCTTTATATCCTCTAAATTAAATGTTTTAATAAAATTAATCTTTGCTTCAAACAATGATATTTTTATTTTTAAAAATTATGAAATTATTTCCAAAGACTACTCTGGCCATAGGAAACTCATATGAATTTTTGTAGAATTTTCTGAATTTTCTAAGTCATATACATATTTCTATAATTATTTGAACAGAAAACGCTTAAGAAATTAGAAAATTCAGATCTCTGTCCAGAGATCTCTTATGTCTTTGGAAAAATATTCAAATTGTTTATCTGGACAGAGGCTACAACATATAAAAATTTGAAGTCAAAGTGATAATTCAATATGAATGGAGAATTGAAAAACTCTTAACGCTAATTCATTTTTTTAAAATAATTTATGCATCAAATTAATGTGAAAATAACTCCACATGGTTCTCCTCTGTTCACTGAGCAAGAGGATATTTTTATTTTATTTTTGTAAATTTTCTACACAAAGATATGGATTTTTGAAGTTTAATAGCTATTTTCTGAATTTATTAAATATCCTATTTATTTATTCAAACGCAGGCTGACTGGTTCCTCGGATCTGTCGAAAAGCTACGCGTCGCGCTCCTATTCGATGTCGCCTTCTGAGTCAGCTGTCACGCATCGTGTTGTATCGTACCATAGGATCATCTGGCTTGATCTCCGCCGTTCATTCAATACACGCGCGGATGGACGACATCCTTTCATCGTCCCCGATAGCCCTAACCGAGAACCGTCCATTTTAAAAGCTTAATATCTCCCTCACTTCTTAATGA
>NW_018164937.1:184933-185590 GCF_001263595.1 Phalaenopsis equestris
CATGTAGGTTGAGATTGGATTTTGTCCTGATTTCGGGCAAGAATTCAAGCTCAAAATTGGATTGCCATGATGGATTTGGGAGGGGGAAATGTATTGAAATGAATTAAGGGACTCCTAGGGAAGCTCTCTGAAGAGTTTAGAAGGCCTCAGTGAAAATTTTTTACCACACCCTATTCATGAGGGGTAGATTTTATAGAAAATGGCTATGAGGATGCTTAGCTGGCCAATTGAGAGCTTAGCCTCACTGCTTAGGTGTCAAGAAGAGGAGCTCTCAGCTCAATTTGAGCTGAGGTGGCCTCTTGGCATGAGTTTGGGATTAAGCCATGTAGGGGCTCACGGCTTTGGGCTTTTTAGCTTGGTTTAAGGTGGCTAACCAAGGGTTGGATCATGGTTAAAGCTTATGATTCCCAGTAAAAATGACACCATAGGGTATGGACATGTGTCCTTAATTTAACCTCTTTATTATCCCTTCCAAAGATTAAAATTAAAATTTTTACCCATGAGATAAATATCAAGGTTAACCATGGGTTGATGGCTGGCTTTAAACTCAACCTTAGGGTCTAGGATGAGTTATGGTAGGGTTCATTTGACCATACCAAGCTCAATTGGTTTGGATTTGGTCATAAGTCCAAAATGGTGCATGTGACCAAATCTTGT
>NW_018164937.1:186082-186615 GCF_001263595.1 Phalaenopsis equestris
ATGGATTTTGATGGATTTGGGTTTAGACCTAAATTAAACCCTTAAGGGTCAAATTTGGGTCAAACTTGAGCTAGCTTTGGGCTAAGCTCAAATTGATTATTGTGTTTGGTCACAAATGACCTTATAAAAGATTTTCAAAAAAAATTGGATGCCAATTTGAGGTCTAAGGCATTCAATTGCTGAGATTTGAGGTGTTAGCCAATATTGGGCTAATTTGGGGATTTTGTCAAAAATGGTCAAATTGATCAAATTGGACCATAGTGTAGTTGGACAAAATTAAATTGGGAATATTTTGGATTTATTGGAATTTTTTGAGAATTTTTGGAATTTTTTGGAATTTTGGGCCATGGAGGGACATTTTGGTAATTTAGCCATTTTTGGAAATTTTTGTCAATTTGGGCAAATTTGGATGTATTCAAGGCGTTTAAAATGTGTTTTGATCAATCTTGGGTATTTTGGCAAAAATTTGGAATTTTGGCCAAATTTGGGTCCCATGGGCAATTAAGTAATTTGGAGGTGCCTAGGGGCAAAAG
>NW_018164937.1:186775-192234 GCF_001263595.1 Phalaenopsis equestris
ATTAGAGGTTAGGACCAATTTGTGGAACTTCAAGTTGAGTAAAGAGAATAGTTTTGAGTTTCTAATGGTGCGGGTACCCTTTCTAGTTTTCTAAGACTAGTCTATAGGAAAATCCTATGGCTAGACCTAGGCTACTAGAGAAATTTCTAGACCTCAACCAAAAGTGAGGTCAACAGGTGTATCAACAACCATGGATCAAAGCCAAACTGATGGCATTTGACTTCTACTTAAGGTTAGAGGTATGATCATGACTTTCTATATACATGTAAAATGCAACACATGCAATTATATGCTTAATTTCCTTAATAGTTATTCTTAAATTGTAACAAAGTCAAAAACTTGATCCAAAGCGAAAGCTAGATAAGTTTTTCACTATGTAACAAATAAGAATATAATTATAATATTTAAATATGGGCAACTACGCAAGTATACGTATCATTTTCAAGTAATAGAGTACTTTTTGATTAAGCCCCGAATATTGAACTCATAGGGAGATTAGCAATATGCACTTTAGTAAACTAGAAAGTTTAGAAATTTTAGATGACAAAAATCTACTTAGCAAAATATTCTCACTTAAACTTAAGATGCTAAAACAGGAAAGCAAATTCAATTCTTTTTGTAATTTTTGTTTTATGAAAATAAAGTAAGCAACTAATTAACTTAATTAAATATTTGCAAGATGAAGGCAGTATAAGTAAAATATCTTTTTCCTTATCATGAATCTTTAATAAGAGGAGAAATTCTATTGTAAAAGTATTATGAATGTGTTGTTCCAAATAAGAGCAATAATATTCTTTACCCTTATTAGAGATGCTATAAAGAACATTGACTAATCTATAGTTTAAAATGTCTTGAAGACCGGTTAGGTAGGGAAGATACTAGCTCCACTCTAGAGTTCCCTCTTCTCCCTATACCTGGGGCTAACATCTCATATCAAAACCTAAAACTATAAATCAAATTGTTGGCTTTAGCCTGTCACTATAAAGTCCTCTAATTCTACACCCTTGAAAAGTTTATTTCCCTATTTTTTGGCACTCAACCCCATTAACCACTTTCTCATCCATGAAATCAATATGTGATCCTAAACCATTTGTTGACTCAAACAATACCATCTCAGATCTTACATGTTCCCACAACAGGTATTAACATCTTAGTAGGCCAAATCAAAAAGTAAATTAAGTGCAAGGTTTCAAATCATCACAAATTTATTTTATATTTTAATATTGGCTGAAGTATAATACTTCACAAAAATTACTTTCAACACTTAATCACTTATCATTTTAAGGAAAAAGAGAAAAGAAAACTGCTCAGAATCCATGGAGAAAACACACCACACCTGAGTTTAAAAGTAGAGATCATGCACATAAATAAGAAATCTAAATTAAAACCAAGTATAGTCACAAAGATAAACGCTTATCTCAAGCTTATCTCAAATTCTCTTTTGAAGTTCCTTCAAATTCTCTTCCTTCACTCACAATACAAACTTTTTGTGTTTTTAACTGTTAAAAATAAAAGAATGTGGTCGGTGGCGATGATGATGGGTAGCGACGGTGGCGTACTTTGATGAATGATGGTTGTAAATTATATGGGTGGCTGGCCTCTAGTGATTGACTTTGATGATCCAAGTCTTCTTTAATAAAAATCTAAAATGTGCCTTGGTGTCCCTTCAAATTGTGTCTCCATTCAATGAGTCTTCTAAAAGTTGCCTCTTGAAAAACTAATTGAATGAATTTTCTTCTCCATGAGATATTTCTCATGTTTTTACCAAGCTTTGCTTCAAACACCTCTTAAAAAATTTATGTAAATTTAATGAATCATCAAATAATTACTTCCAGTGCTTAAGCATGAAGTACCTGGTGCTTAAGTGTGGGATACCTGGCGCTTAGCCGCCCTAGTTCAATTTTGCACTTTTCTTCATTGTTGCTCCAAATTTGATACTTTTTCACTCCTTTTAGCATTTTTATGCATTTGATTATACTTGAAGGAAATCATACATATACCTTTCATTAAAGTGCAATATCTCAAGAATAAATGTTTTAAAAACCACTATATATTTTAGGTGTATCAATGTACCTAAATTATGGTTGGTCTAAGCGAGCATATGGCAAAAGTGACCAATTGGAGACAGATATTCTCTGAATTGCTGGTAATTATCTGTGTTAGATGGAATTCTCCTCTACCTAAGCGACGGGATTTCTATAAAGTGAAGAGATGAGCAAGCTACTAGCAATGATACATAAGGTATAGCAAACAGATGGAGATGTGGTTGCCCATCATTCCCAAATGACTCTCTCCATGTTGAGATGACCAATCTTCATGAGGAAATAACAACACTCCACACATAACTGACCGTTGCTCATGAGGTGTCCTCAGTCTCTCAAGTTCATGCTAAAATAGATAAGGTATATGGATTTATGTTGGGGAAGATATATTGTATATTGATGTTATTGATGTTCCATAACTTACAAGGATGTAAATCAACTATATAATATTAGTTCATGTGTCAAGTACTAATGCAATACAAGGGTTACAAGTATTGATCCCACATGGAAAATGTAATATTTCTTTCCAAAGAAAAATTTATAGTTTACTAATTTAATTAACCTAGCATAACATTTATCAAAGAAGGGTTAGTAAGTCTTGAGGTCCTAACAAAATAGAATACTTGTCAATGAAAGAAAGCAGAAAGCAGTGGCAAAAGGTTCTGAGTTCTTTCAAGACAGATGAGGCTCGTGCGTCTAAGTTTTCAGAATCATGGTGATACTAGTTTTTCTTTATTATTTTCCGATTGTTGTGAATTAGAGACATAGTACTCATTATGCATATGTCTAGGTCAGAAAAAGCTTAAAATTCATAAAGTTGAGGCCTCCCCAATCCCCATGGCATTCTGCATGAATTTTTAGATCCCTTCGGTTAATTGTAGAATTCCATTAAAGTATGTATATCCTCTTGAATTTCTATGGTTAATCCTTCTTTTTCATTATGCAATGGCTAGAGGAGGTAGTTTCCCAAAACATTTTAACGTTGTAGTTGGCTAGACTAAGAGTAAATTAAGAGTTGAGGTTAACCAGCAAACAGTACATGAATGCTCTAAGAAAGTACTTAACAAAAAATCATCACGGTAAAATCATGATAAAATTCACTACCCCTAAAAACCAAAGTCACAATGAAAAGTTTAGCTGCTCAACACAGAACCAACAATAAGTCCATGAAAGCTCTAAGAAAAATACTTAACAAAAAATCATCACGGTAAAATCATGATAAAATTCACTACCCCAACAAAATAGAGACACAATGAAAAGTTTAGCTACTCAACACAGAGAAAAATATAGCAATAATCACCATGTAGAATTCCATTGCAAGCAACAAAGATATGAAAAACTTACAAGAAATTGTTCTTTCTACAATGTCAACAGATTTACCACTCTCACAACTCAAAAAGGAAAGAAAAAACTATCCCTATTAGGTTTCCAAAAAACTTCTTAATAAAAACTTTTCACAGAAAACCACATTAAAATCCAATATTCTTACGTCACAGTGACACGAAAAAAGGTTAGCTGTCATTATAAAGAAAACCATGGTGAAAATCATCATGCAGGAAACCATAACAAGTAACAAAGATTTGATAAAATTACAAGAAATTGTTCTCGCTATGAAGTCAACACCATTCCCTCTCATACAAGCTCCCACAACTCATAAAGAAAAGGAAAACTCTCCTTATCAGGCATTCACTAAAAGAGGAAGACAAAATTCAAGAGAAGACTCAAAATATCTTCAAACTCATTTCCTTCAGCCTCCATGCCCCCTTAAACGTAGAAATCCTTTACAGAAGCCCTAGGTATTGATTTTATAGCAAGATTCATGGCTTGGGTCATGAAATTTCCTTCTTCAAAAGATTTCCCACTCGTTGCTGGTCACACTCATTTCTGGCTTGGTCACACTCCAAGACAACATGGATCAGTGTGTTCATGCCCAATTGTGTCATGACAATGCTGCCTTACTATTCTAGATGGCATGGTAAAACTCATTTTAACATGTTTATGCTAATTGTGTTCAATATAGGGCGTCTTCACGCTGCCCTTAGAAATGGTTATGCTTCTTTAGAGCCCTTTTTAATTTGATTTTCTCATTCAAATTTTTTTGTAATTAGCCTCTGCACATTGCACAATATGAATGAAAAACCTTTATCAAACATAAATCTATGATAATTAAATATAAATAACATGTACAATTCTTGTAAAATAGCAGGTAAAATCATTTAAAGTTGATGCATATCAATACCCCGAGCTTACCCTATTATCTATACTCAAGGAAACAAAGGACTCAGTTAGAATTTTTAATTGAATTTTTATTCCTACAAAGTTCTACCCATTCAACCTCTTTATCAAATCTACTAAAAGTGTTAAATGTTATTCGTACTTGATTATGTTTAATGGTTAATGAATCAACCTTTTCTTTAATTCCCTTCTTTCTTTTCTTAAGACAATCCCACCGATCATTAAATTTGTGTCATTTAGAATCTCTTTCATGAACCTAAAACACCTTTAGTACTGTTTTAATAGATTTTATCCATTTCCAAGTTCACTTAACTCTTATCATTGAAAATAACTTTGACCATTATTTTAACTAAGGAATCAAGGCTCAGTTTATCCGTGAAGTCTCACTAGCCTCTTCAGCCCTTTTTTTTTTCTTTTCTTGAGTTTTTGTTGTATCAACCTCAATATTCTCCTTAGGGATTTTTCACTTTTTTCTTTTTCTTCTATTCATTTTTTTTTCTTTTCTTTTTTTCCTGAGAATTACTATATCTGGTTGGAAACTTTTTTTTCTAGCCTATCTTTTAGAAAGTAAAGAAGGGTTATGTTTCTTATGCAATAAAACAAAACACTTGATTATCTTTGCTTTTCCACCTCTAGGTTATCTTTTCCAGTTAAAACTTAAGATTACCTAAATTTGGTTAAAATAGTCAGAAAAGGAGGAAAGTTATTTTGGTTTGTCACTCAATATCTAATCTTCTCTTTTAAAATAATCTATGGGTTTCTCTTAAATGAAGTTCAATGTTGCTGTTAAGTTCTAGATACTTATCATTATTCATTGAATTTAATCTTTTTATAAACAACATTTATCAGTTTTAAGACACAATGATAAGCAGTTTGACTAAACCAAAACTTATAGCATGAGTTACATAATGAAGTATAAATCTTTTGTTGTGCTATGTGAACTACATATCATGCTTTATAATAAGGATAAGTTTTTCTCCCATAAACTTACTTGTTTGTACTCATTTGTATCATTAAACTAACAATAAAGATGTGAAGCAAGTAAGTGCATGAAGAAGTAAAGTCCAACTAATCACATGAATCTCAAAAAGTAAAGTACAAAGTGCAGAGGATAAAACTAATATAACAAAGTACTCAACACAACATTGGTACAAAGCTCACGACATATATATATATATATAT